>NC_057718.1:21723924-21731068 GCF_004010195.1 Chiloscyllium plagiosum | reverse complement strand
GACTCCCTCCCTGCCTCTACCCCCAAACCCACACCTCCCCCCCCCCCACCTTGATCTCACCGATCGTTCACTCGAGCGACAGCCGGAGAGAGGACAGCAATCAAACACACACACAAAAAAGCAGCGCCCAGTGGTCTGCATCAGAATCGGCCGGAGCTCAGAAAAACATGTTGTCCTACCAAGGCAAGAAGAATATCCCGCGGATCACGGTAAGGACTCGCCTCAGTGACAGTGCGGCTTTTTTTCTGTCTCTTTTTCTCTCTCTCTCTCTCTCTCTGTCTGTCTGTGGGAATGGAGATTAGGGCAGTTTAGATTAGATTCCCTATAGTATGGAAACAGGCCCTTTGGCCACCTCCTGTAGAATGTGACTTCATCTTCGGGAACTGCACCCCACTCCAGCTCCTTGGAAACCACGTTAGGAAACTGGAGCTGATGAATTTCGGATCATTTGGGAGGCACAGGGGGTATTTGGGAGCAGTTACAGGGAGGTAGTCACACCTCAGGTACAGGATAAAGGTAGATGGATTACTGTCAGGGAACGGAAAGGGAACCAGCAGACAGTGCAGGGATCCACTGTGGCCATTCCCCTCAATAACAAGTACACCATTTTGCATACTGTTGGAGGGGACAACTTTCCAGGGGTAAGCCATGGGGTACAGGTCTCTGGCACAGAGTCTGTCCCTGTTGCTCAGAAGGGAAGGGAGAAGAGCAGCACGTTAGTTGTTAGGCACTCCATAGTTAGAAGGTCAGATAGGAGATACTGTGCGAACAAGAGAGACTCACGGTTGGTGTGTAGCCTCCCAGGTGCCAAGGTTCGTGATGTCTTGGATCATGTTTTCAGGGTCCTTGAGGGGGAGGGCAAGTAGCCCCAAGTTGTGGTCTACATAGGCACCAAAGACAAAGGTAGAAGAAGGGTTGGGGATTTAAGGCGGAAATTCAGGGAGCTGGTTTGGAAGCTTAGAGCTAGGACAAACAGTTGTTAGCTCTGGTTTGTTACCCATGCCATGTGCTAACAATTTGAGGAATAGTGAGAGAAAGGAATTGAACACGTGGCTACAGGAATGGTGCAGGAGGGAGGATAGTTAGATAATTGGGGCTCATTCTGAGGTAGGTGAGACTTCTGCAAACGGGATGGCCTACACCTAAACCAGAGGATACCAATATCCTGGGGGCAAATTTGCTAATGCTCTTTGGGAGGGTTTAAATTAATTCAGCAGAGGGATGGGAACCTGAATTGTAGCTCCAGTATACAAGAGGTTGAGATTGATGTGTTGTCCCAGTTGAAGTGGTGTCCTTCCTTATCTGTAAGTAAGGATACTAGTGAGAGAGGGTCATGTTTCGTGGCTAGTTGGTGTTCACGTATTCTGGTGGCTAATTTTCTGCCTGTTTGTCCAATGTAGTATTTGTTACAGTTCTTGCACAGTATTTTGTAAATGACATTAGTTTCGCTTGTTGTCTGTATAGGGTCTTTCAAGTTCATTAGCTACATGGTAGCCCACACTAAAACAGCAGCAACACATCAATCTTAGGACAAGCCAAACAAAAACACGCACGAGAATTCCTAGAAGCATGGCATTCCAACCGGAACTCTATCAACTAACACATCGAGTTAGAGCCTATCTACCACACCCTGAGAAAAAGAATAGGAAATGACATCACCAACCCAAACATATAAATAGAAAGCAGGAATCATGTACACTGCTTCGTCTGAGGCCCACTGAAAATGTTACCTAGTAGGGTGACGAAACATCTGGAAATGAACCTCCAAGCTCAGTGAGCAAACCTACATCCAGAACAGAGAGATATCTGTGTCGATGTGCATAGATCCCTGAAAGCTAACTCCTGGGTTGATAGGGTTGTTAAGGCATCCGGTGTGTTAGCTTTTATTGGTAGAGGGAGTTTTGGAGCCATGAGGTCATGTGGTAACTGGTGCTGCTGCACTTGGAGTATTGTGTACATAGTCGCCGCATTATAGGAGGGAGGTGGAAGCAAATGAAAGGGTGCTGAGGAGATTTACTAGAATGTTGCCTGGTATGGATGGAAGGCCTTTTGAGAAAAGGTTGAGGGACTTGAGGCATCAGAAGGAAGAAGGTTGAGAGGTGACATAGTAGAGATATATAGGGTGGACAGTGAGAGCCTTTTTCCTCAGATGGTGATGGCTCGCACAAGGGGACATAACTTTAAATTGAGTGGTGATAGATATAGGACAGAGGTCAGAGGTAGTTTCTTTACTCTGAGAGTAGTAAGTGCATGGAACACCCTGCCTGCAACAGTCTTAGACTCGCCAACTTTAAGGTCATTTAAATGGTTATTGGTTAAACATATGGATGCTAATGGAATAGTTTAGTTTAGATGGGCTTCAGATTGATTTCACAGGTTGGCCCAACATAGAGGGCTGAAAGGCCTGTACTGCACTGTCATGTTCTATGCTTTAACATCTACAGAGCACAAAATAAGGAGTGTGATGGAATACTTTCCATCTGCCTGGGTGAATGCAACTTGAACAACATTCAAGAAGGTTGACACAATTCAGGACAAAATCCATTTGATTGGCACCACATCCATAAACATTCAATCCTTCCACCACCAATGCTAAGCAGCAGCATGCACCATCTTCAAGGTGCAGTGCAGAAATTCACCAAGGCTTCTTAGGCAGCATCGTCCAAATCCAAGACCACTACAGTTAAGAAGGATAAGGGCAGAAGGTACACCACCACCACCTGTAAGCTCCCCTCCAACCCTGTAAACTCCTCACCAAACAGTGACATTCAGATTTGGAAACATATTGCCATTCCTTCAATATCACTGAATCACATTCTTGGAACTCCCTCTCTCATGGCATTGTGAGTGTACCTACACCAAATGGATTGCAAAAGTGTACAAAGTGTACTCACAACTACCTTCTTAAGGGCAGCTAAGGATGAGCCATAAATTCTGGCCGAGTCAACAATGTCTGTATCTAGTGAGTTTTTTAAAAAAAAAGCCTTTTAGATAGGGTTTTTAAAAAATCTGATTTTGTTATTTTGACTGCTGAAATTTCTTGTCGGATTTAGAAAGGATGTGTCAATAGTATCCTCTGAATGAAAGTTTTAACTAATCACCACAAATCTGCAACAATTACTTTACTACCTTTCTGAAATATCTTTGTGTCCCCCTTCTGGAACCTGATTGCCTGAAGAGTGTCTGGAAGACTTCATGATTGTTCTTTGTTTTTTGAGCAAGCTGCATTTGGCAAGACCCAAGAGACTGCTTGTGACTGTTTATATGTACCAAAACATCAGAGCAACAGCCATCTGAACATTCCACACTGCCTTTTTTTCTTCAAGAACTAACCATTACCCAAAAGTGTTTTCTTCCCCAATGAATCACTGCAGAGAGAAATCCATTTTCCCCCTTCTGTGTGGGTAACAATTTTTGCACCTTTAATTAAGCTTTGTTTTATAATAAATCAATAATTTTGTGTCGATTAAAGAAAGCTGCTTGGAGGATTTTTTTTTCAATGTGTAATATAGGAAAAGAATATGATTGGGATTTTGGGAACTGGGTTAAAAAAAAGTTGAATTTATGTTGAAAACAAAAAAGGTCAGACAGCATCCATACAGAGAAAGCAAGCTGACATTTCGAATCTAAATGATTCTTCGTCAGAGCTGATGTGAAGTGTTGAGGGGGTAGCATTTATACAATAGTGGGGGAGAAAATATGATGATAGTTCAGAGTAAGTCATGGAAATGTGAGAATTGCAGAACAATATTATGTCCAACTGCCAGACTGAAAAGAACAAACAGTTGGTTCTACTGTGGTGGGAGAGGGGGGAGGGCATGGACATGGTGACAGGTTGCCTAATAGAGACCTCTTTCGTTTTTTTCAAGTTAGGGATTTTATTCAAAAAAAGACCACACTTTTGACTGATCCCTACATATCTGACATAGAAAGAGGGGTACTAAGGGCTAAGAGTACACTCTCTGTCAGTACTTTATATCACCAATTGGGGGTTGCCACCTCAGATGAGTCTGATCGACTCTGCAAGATGTGGGAAAGAGAGCTGGGTGTTGAAGTTTCATCAGAGGCATGGGAGGATATTTGGGAGAATGCAAGGAAGATATCAATTTGCAATAGGACCCATGCTTTACAGTTGAAGATTTTCCACAGGGTCCACTTAGCCCCAGACCGTTTGTCAAAGTTTAAACCAGGGGTATCTTCAGCATGTCTCAAGTGCAAGGTCTGCACGGGCACTCTTACCTAATGTGTTTGGTCTTGTAACAGGCTTCAAACATATTGGAGCGCTGTGGTGGGTGCAACGGAGAGGATTTTAGGTGTAGGGGTGGAGAAGTACCCTATTTCGCTCCTTTTGGGCCTACCTGCAGACTCTCATAAGGAAAAACTGCAGACTCGCATAAGGAAAAACTTTTCAATATTCTTACATTCTGTGCAAGGAAGAATATCTTGCTGGGTTGGATATCAGAAAAACCCCAGGCCTATTGGGTTGGCGGAAGATTGTTATGGAGCATATTCCCCTGGATTTTCTCACAAATATGGTACACCACAAAACTGAGAATTTTTACAAGACATGGCAACCCTTTTTGAAATACCTGGACACAGATTTATCTGCCACACTACGGCTACATAAAAGCCCTTGTTAACGATTGTGTTTCATGAATCCAATATCCAGGGAGGAGGAACTGTGAATGGATGAGTGTTTTGTTTGGCTGGGCTGAGTTATTACTATTTATTTGTTTGTTGTTAGGTATTTATTTAGTTAGTTAAATAGCTAGTTTAGGTTTTTTTTAAATTTTATACTTTTCTATATATATTTGTACATTCGTATAGGAGGGTGGGCTGGGGAATTTTTTTTTATTCTTTGGGTTTAGTTTTGTACTATTTTTGTACTGTTTTGAATTGCATTGTTTTGTATTTGTTGTAATTATTTAAAAATCTATTTTTTCTTAAAAAATATATTATAAAACAAAAAATTTGGTGGGAGGGAAGAAGTTATTTGTCTAATGAAATGCACCATTATACACTATAAATTGAGGTAGTAGTGTCACTGGATTAATTATTGCTCGGTCAGATATTTTGCACTGGAAGTTATAAATACTGCTGAAAATCCAGTCCTATTCCCTCCGATCCAACAATTCAATTTAAAGCTCTTTTCAGTACTCATAATTTCGTAGAAGCATGAAAAAGGTACTTTTACAAATAGTTAGAAAACAATAAAGATTGTTTAGAACTTTTAGAAACTGATTCAATCTTTAAAGTGTATTTCCAATTAACAAAACAGTCAAGCAAATGACAGCAACTTGTGTAGAATACGAACTTTTCAAAATCTGTTGAGGAAAGATGAATTTGTTATAGTGTGATCTAATGCAGCACATTAAAATCCTATAACTGAGATTATAGTTACAAATTTCCTTAGTATAGTTATTCCTGCCAGAAGGCCAACATCCACTTTTCACTGTACCTAGTTAAAACTGACAATATTAAATAAATCTAAATTTCTATCTTTTACTCTGAACCAGATGTCTGGTATCAGTGTCAAATTCATTGAACTTCATGTAGATTGTTTCATACACACAAAAAAATGATGTGACCTTTAAATTGAGCATTATAGGCACTTCTTCCAGAAATTCAATAGTTGAGTTCCTGTTCGACCCTGCATCATACAAAAATGACACAACACAAACAACACTTAAAGTGCTGACGATCTAATCGCATTATTGCCAACACACACTTTAAAAGTTCATACTTAGAAACAGCATTCCTTATTCACCCAATCGCGTTACAGCCAATTCGTGTTAACGAAAGATATGTTATTGCAGAACTGCCTGTGTAGTGTTCATAATAGTGTGTCTTGTTGGGATAACCAGACTGAGGATATATACTTGCATGTTTCTTCAAAAACAAACTTTGATTCTACACCTCTTGTAATTATCGTTTCAGAGTGGTTGATCTGGGAGTGATGACTCCATGTGATAAGATACTGCGAGCAGCTATTGAGAATAAAGCAGGTACAAATAACTTTCTTTGACCCCGTTAAATAAGCTTGGTGGCTAAACTCTTTCATTTACATCCATGTAGGTTTTTATTTTCCATGCTGTGTTTTTTCCTTCTTGCATTTTGTGTGCATCATTGCAGTGGGTAAGAAACTGTATGCATTGAAGCTGATTTTGTTTTCCAAGGAAATCACACATATAAATTTAAGTTTAGTCTTTATCCCTGACTCACTTCTGGTTCTCTAAAAATCAGTAAACTTGTCACTAAGCAATGATGAAAGAAAAGATTAGAGTTCTGGTGCTTTTGAAAGCAAATTACTTTCCCTCCACCATTTCACTCTGTGCACCCAGATCACAATCTACCTCAAAACCTCACCAGTGCTAGAATCCTCTTAATCAGCTGCTGGGAAATACATTTTAAACTTCAGAAATGCTTTTCTCTAATTAGCTTTCTGTTCCTGGTCTCTTCCTGATGGATTTGCACAATTCTATACCTAAGATTTCAAGTTCAAATTCAAAGGTTTAGGCCCCAGTGGAAATCATATCTGAGCAAGTGTTGATTTAGTTGAAATATCAGTATTGTGAATTTGTAACAGTTTTTTAAATTTTATGACAGATATTATTGGACTATCTGGTCTGATAACACCATCTTTGGATGAGATGATGTATGTTGCCAAGGAAATGGAACGATTGAATATGAAAATACCTTTACTGATTGGTGGAGCAACAACCTCAAAGTAAGTACTAGATAGAATAGAATGTTATCCAAATGCTAATGATTCTATGAGAGAAGATATTCATTGTCATCTCAGTCTTAAATGGGAGACTGCTAGATACCCCATAGTTCATGCTAGGAATCAATAGACAATAGGTGCAGGAGTAGACCATTCTGCCCTTCGAGCCTGCACCACCATTTAATATGATCATGGCTGATCATCCTCAATCAGTATCCTGTTCCTGCCTTATCTCCATAGCCCTTGATTCCACTATCCTTAAGAGCTCTATCCAACTCTTTCTTAAATGAATCCAGAGACTGAACCTCCACTGCCCTCTGGGGCAGAGCATTCCACACAGCCATCACTCTCTGGGTGAAGAAGTTTCTCCTCATCTCTGTCCTAAATGGTCTACCCCGTATTTTTAAGCTGTGTCCTCTG
>NC_057718.1:21662522-21722011 GCF_004010195.1 Chiloscyllium plagiosum | reverse complement strand
CTCTGTCTAGGTGACATCCTCAGTGCTTGGGAGCCTCCTGGCGGCCACTACAGCGGACAGCTGAAACTGACAACCGGAAGCGGCAGGGACAGGCCACTATAAATGCCGGAGGAAACACCACAGAAGCGCTTCACAGGAGGCTTCCAAGCACTGAGGATGTCACCTAGACAGGGGACGAAACGTTTGCAACAAAAACTTCCAGCTCGGCGAACAGAACCACAGCAACGAGCACCCGAGCTACAAATCTTCTCCCAAACTTTTATTAAGTAACAGTGGCTAGATGTTTGTTTAATAGCTATTCATCCCTTTTTTTTATTATTGTTCAGCCAATTTTCTCCCCCTATCCATCTTTGCTGAAATGTTACAGTTACATCCTTGCTAGAGCACAGCTGTTTGATGCGAAATTCCCTCAGTACCTCGACTAACTGACCATTTATCATCTGCAAGCCAAGAAGAGTAATTTTTAGCAGATCACATTATTAATCTGTGGTGGACTCCTGATGCTTCTAAAAACAGTGCCTGTATTGTAAGAAGTATCAATTGCTAACTTTCCATGGCCTTTAATTCATGAACACCTCTGTTCAGTTGTATTGTTTCCATTACTACTGCTTCAGAGCATATTGTCATATCTTTTGCACTGAAGTCAAAATACTATCAAATAATAATATGCCCTCCATCTCTAATACAAGTTGAAGAACAGAAAACAGATGTTTGGTTAATTCTCTTCATTTAATAAATTAATTATATGACCATTCTTTAGATACAGTTCCCATGACACTAATGATGATTGTAACTTGTGCAAAAGATCCACCAGTAAACACACAATGTTTACTACAGACACTAGCCTCAGCAAGACTTGGCTGAAGACCCCATCGTGTAAGCATGTCATATCTTTTCAAGGTTAGTTACATACTGAAAGGACATGAATAGAGTTGAATAGAATCCCTACAGTGTGGAAACAGCCCATTTGGCCTAAGTTCACTCTGATCCTCCGAAGAGTGACCCATCCAGACCTATTTCCCTACCCTATTACTCTACATAATGCACCTAATAATGCACCTAATCTACACATCCCTAAACACTTGTGGACAATTTACAATGGCCAATTCACCTACCCTGCACATCTTTTGGACTGTGGGAGGAAACTGCAGCATGCGGAGGAAATCCACGCAGACACTGAGAGAACATGCAAACTCCACACAGACAGTCACTCAAGGTTGGAATCGACTTGTGGACAATTTACAATGGCCAATTCACCTACCCTGCACATCTTTGGACTGTGGGAGGAAACTGCAGCATGTGGAGGAAATCCACGCAGACACTGAGAGAACATGCAAACTCCACACAGACAGTCACTCAAGGTTGGAATCGAACCTGGGTCCCTGGCGCTGTGAGGTAGCAGTGCTAACCACTGAGTCAATGTGCTTACATGATGAAGTTAAAGCATAACATAGCTATGTCGAGAGTGTGGGGCTGGAAAAGCACAGCAGGTCAGGCAGCATCCGAGGAAAAGGAGAATCAAAGTTTCAGGCATAATCCCTTCATATGCCTAGTTAAATGTTGTAATCTGCTAGGATATTGTGCATGCCACATAAAGTGATAATCATTATCTAGTCCTATGGAAAGTTGTTACACAATGGCATCCACTCTGATGAAGAGTCATTTGGACTCAAAACATTAGTTTGCTGTCTCTCCATGAATGCTGTCTGACCCGCTGTGATCTCCAGCATTTTTTGTTTTTAGTACAGATTCAGGCATCAGCAGTAATTTGTTCCGGCACCTGTTTCTTCACTGAATTCACTAATCATGGCTCTTACCATCCATAATCTGTGCTATTAATACCCAAACATCCTCAACTGCTGTTTCAATGACCTTCCCTCCACCATAAGATCAGAGTGTGTAATCATTAGCGAACAATGTACAGCACCATTTGTGACTCCTCCAAATGCAGCAAGACCTGAACAATATCCAGGCTTGGATATTGTTCAGGTCTTGTAAAGCAGCATCTGCACCACACAAGTTCCAGGCAAATACCTTCTCCACAAGAGGTAATCTAACCATTGTCCCTTGACATTCAGCAGTGTTAATATCACTGAATCCCCTGCTATCAACATCCTGGGGTTACCAATGAACAGAAGCTGAACCAGACTGCCTCCACTCTGCAGGCACCCTGCCTCTATTCTTGATGAAGGGCTTTTGCTCGAAATGTCGATTTTTCCTGCTCCTCGGATGCTGCCTGACCTGCTGTGCTTTTCCAGCACCACTCAAATCTAGACTCTGGTTTTCAGCATCTGCAGTCCTTGTTTTTACCCTCTGACTCCCAAAGCACTCAGTGATTAGATTAGATTAGATTAGATTACTTAGTGTGGAAACAGGCCCTTTGGCCCAACAAGTCCACCCCGCCCTGCCGAAGCACAACCCACCCCTACCCCTACCCCTACCCCTACCCCTACGGGCAATTTAGCATAGCCAATTCACCTGACCTGCACATCTTTGGACTGTGGGAGGAAACCGGAGCGCCCGGAGGAAACCCACGCAGACACGGGGAGAACGTGCAAACTCCACACAGTCAGTCGCCTGAGGCGGGAATTGAACCCGGGTCTCTGGCGCTGTGAGGCAGCAGTGCTAACTACTGTGCCACCGTGCCGCCCATAAAGCCTATCTATATTTACAAGAATAGCCCCAACTTGACACCAGCCAGGGCAAAACAGTCCACTTGATTGGCACCATGTCTGCAAATATCCACCCCATTCAGTAGCAGTAGTGTGTACAGTCTACAAGATGCACTTCATAAATTCATAAAAGCTCCTTTGTCAGCACCTTGCAATGCCATGGCCATTTCCATCTAGAAGGACAAGGACAATAGATACATGGGAACTCCACCATCTGAAAATTCCCCTCCAAGCTGCGAAACGTCCTGACTTGGAAATTTATCACAATTCCTTCAGGGTCACAGGGGCAAAATCCTGGAATTTCCTCTCTGTTGGCATTGTTGGTTTACCTACAGCATGTGGACTGCAGCATTTGAAGAAGGCAGCTCACCACTAGGTGAGCGTCTCAAGGGCAACTAGGGGCAAACAGCCAATCCAGGAATGAAAGATAGTTACTGTACTCCCTTAAAATCTCTGGCTTTATGTCCACTATATTCATTTCCTTTCATGTAATGTTAGTGAGATTTAGTTTGTTTTGATCTACTCCTCCTGTATAGAATCTTACTAAGATTATTTGACCTAACACATTTTTGATGGCTACCACTATAGCTAATAATTGAAAACTTTGTGCAGTGTAGTTGCCTTTTTAGTTGATGTGGCTCAGCTACTCTGCCCAGAACAGTTAAACCAGTTAAACTAACTTGCATCTATTTGGTTCTGAGTTGCCTTTCATCATTCCAGAACACACACCGCTGTGAAAATTGCACCAAAGTATAATGCACCTGCTATTCATGTCCTAGATGCTTCGAAGAGTGTTGTTGTGGTAAGTGTTCTCATGAGATTGCTCTCACATTTACTTTATCATTTGAGAATTGTTATTTTGAAGTTATTTGTTTTGGTTTATTTTATGTAACATCCCATTTTATATTTAAAGGACTTAGCAAATATTCTTCACCTTGTGCTTCTTAAAAGGTTTTTAGGTAGGTAAGTCCCCAGGCCCTGATGGGATCTATCCTAGAATATTGAGGGAGGCCAGAGAACAAGTTACTGGAACATTGACAGACATCTTTGTGTTCTGTTTAGCCACAGGTAACACTCCAGAGGACTGGAGAATAGCCAAAGTTGTCCTATTACTTAAGAAGGGGAACAGGGATAATCCTGGAAATTACAGGCATGTGAGTCTCACATCGGTGGTAGGGAAATTATTGGAAAAGATTCTCCGGGACAAGATCTACACACATTTAGAAACAAATGGACTTATTAGCAATAGAATGGTTTGATGCAGGGGAGATCACGCCTCACTAACTTGATCACGTTTTTGAGGAGGTGATGAAGAAGATTGAGGGAAAAGCAGTTGATGTTGTCTGCGTGGACTTCATAAAGCCTTTGACAAGGTCCCTCATGGCAGATTGATACAAAAGGTGAAGTCACATGGTATTGGGGTTAGCTAGCAAGATGGATGTAGAACTGGCTTAGTCATTGGAGACAGAAAGTAGCAGTGGAAGGATGCTTTTTGGAATGGACGGTTGTGACTAATGGTGTTCTACAGGGATCCTTGCTGGAATCTCTGCTGTTCATGATCTACATAAATGATTTGGAGGAAAACTTAGCTTGTTTAATCAGTAAGTTTGCTGACGATATAAAGATTGGTGAAGTTGCGGATTGTGAAGAAGAGTGTCAGGGGATAAAACAGGATATAGATCAGTTGAAGGCATGGGCAGAAAAATGGCAGATGGAGTTTAATCCAGACAAATGTGAGGTAATGCATTTTGGAAGTATAGGTGGAAATTATACAATGAATGACGGAACCATTAGGAGTTTTGATATGCAAAGGAATCTGGGTGTACAGGTCCACATTTGGAATATTGCATAAAGTTCTGGACAGCACACTACCAGAAGGATGTACATGCTTTGGAGAGGGTACAAAAAAGGTTTATCAGGATGTTACCTAGTTTGTGGGGATTTTAGCGATGAAGAAAGGTTGGATAGACTGGGTTTGTTTTCACTGGAAGGCAGGAGGTTGAGGGGTGTCCTGATGGATGTTTATAAGATTTTGAATGGCATGGATAGAGTGGAAAGTATGAGGCCCAGGGTGGAGTGGTCAATTACTAGGGGATACAGGTTAAAAATACGAGGGGTTGGGGGGGGGGGGGAAGAATGTAAAAAAAAAAAAAATGTGCGAAGCAAGCTTTTCACACAAAGGGTGGTGAGTGCCTGGAACGCGTTGCCACAGGAGACGGTGGAAGCAGACACAATAGCAGCTTTCAGGAAGTGCCTAGATGAATACATGAATAGGAAGGGAATAGAAAGATACGGATTCTGTAAGTGAAGACAATTTTAGGATGGAAGGGCAAAATGTGTCTGTGCTGGCTTGGAGGACCGAAGTGTCTATTTTTGTTCTGTATTGTTCTTTGTTCTTAACCACCTGTGCAACTAAAAATCAAAAACATTTACAAACATTTAAATCAAGATCATTTCTATTATGTGTGACTGATGGCTTAATATACAATTCCAGTAGTAGTCAAGTTGATGTAAACTAACCGAGGCAATTCAAAACAGCGTTGGCAGATCTGCTGCTCAAGTATCGCACGCTCCAGCCATTGCTGCTTTGAATTGGCACTCAGAGTACCACACAGCTGTTTCAGTTATTAAGCTTCTTGAGTATACAAATCTTTCAATGGTCCCTGTGATTTTTCTAGTTGTCTTGAGAAATGAGTTTGGGCTTCAAGAACAGCTGGAGAAGTTCCCACTATGATAACTTTAAACTCGCTTGACACAAACATGCTGCTTTAATCCCCTGTTTCTAAACATACTATTCCCAAGTATTATTCCCATTGCTGTTTCTGATTCTTGTTTCTAAAAACTCACCATTACACAAACAATGTCTTTTTCAATTCCCTACATCAATGCTTGGAATAATAGGATCCATAAATATCTAACAGCTTCAGTGAATCATTCTAAATGTGAGACATATCTAAGAACTTGTAATGCTTTGAAAGTGTTTACTTGTATATTATTAATAATCATTTGGTAATACAAAACTTGCATATTTCTTAGAAAAGACCATTTTACAATGTCTTTTTCAGCTACAATCTCGTCTGTGACTACACTTGGAGTTATTTTTATGCTTCTTTGAATGTTTTTTTTGGCTCATACATATCCCCTTGTTTTATAAATTGTAGTGCTCTCAACTTTTGGATGATTACCTTAAGGATGACTACTTTGAGGAAGTAACTGAAGAATATGAAGAGATTCGACAGGATTATTATGATTCTTTAATGGTCAGTTTATACACTAGTTATACATCAAATACTGAGACATAATGGTTCCATGTCCCTCTGAGGAAAGGGAGAAAATTATGTTTTCTTTGAATGAGAATAGGTCTGGGTTGAGGTGTTAAGAGATGTGAGGATAGATCATTTGGAATTTAGTTCAGAAAAATAAATCAATATTCATGCTTAACCTTGTTTTGTGATATTAAGGAAATCAGTTTCATGAAAGAATGAGCTAACGGATCAATTATCCTATTCTGCTTCAATCTCAAAATTTTAAGTTTGCAATAAGTGTTGGCAATTATATGCAATTATGCTGATGAGGAAATTTGATGTGTTTCAGTGTCACAGGTAATTTGTCTGTTCATTGATCAGAATTTTATTGTTTGCAGGAAAGAAATTATTTAACATTAGAGCAAGCCAGAAATAGAGGGCTCCATATAGACTGGCTTTCTCATCCTAAGCCAGGTCAGTAATAACATAACTTATCTACTTAACGTTCTTATTGTCACAGATTAATTTGAATAATCATTTCAGAAACTATTTTGAAATGTATTTTTAATGTAGAATTTGATTTATTTGTTTTCACTACATTGAAATATTTGGAACTCATAGGGAAACATCAAGACATTTTTTTTTAAGCATTGTACCAGGAGGAATCAGAGATATCTTCTAGACCACTTTGGTCCTCATTTTATAATTTTGTAAATTTTTTTAGACTTGTTTTCCATTTTTCTTCACTGCAGGAAGTAGCTGTGACCAGCACATCCCCTCTGGAGAATGTTGCTGCTGCTGCTGCTTGCTTGCCAGCCATCTACTAGGAGGACTGATTTCACGTTTTGCCACATCCATCTGTCTAAATACGGCCGAAGGAACATAGGGTGGAATTTCTCCAAGCCTCTGCTTGACATGAGCATTGGCGAGCCAGTTGGAAAGATAAGGCTGGACTTGCAGAAATGAGATTTTCCACATCATAAAGAAAAAGTCTGATCTTGCAACTAAGTGTTGAATGGTCAGATAAGAATCTTTCTAGTGACAACAAGATATCTATTGAGTTCATTTAAATGCATTAGCATACCACACTTACCTAACCTCACTTCATTAATATGCAATTTCTCATTTTCCCACTGGCCAAGGGAGATAACATTCTGTCAGGAGCCTCCAGTTCAATAGTTCACATGCAACATCTGATGTTTGTCCAGGGGCTTGGACACAATCAGTCAGTCATTTCAGAAAGTCAGGGTCAGGGTTTGTTTATCACTACAGTTCAGGATATGGGCCATTCCTACAGGACCCGTGAAACCAGTCTGGAGAATTATATGTCAGTGGAGGAACTACATAGATATCAGTCAGGGGTCTATTCATTCATTGGTCAAGAATGACCTCTACATCCTCAACATAACATCCCAACTCCAGTATTCAAAGGTCTAAGCAATGAAGGCAAGCTTATCTATATGTAATGCAGACTTCAAAGAATTATGTACCTGAACCTCAAGGTCTCTCTGTAACACTGCCCAAGGCCTTAATCCTGTCAAAATAATTTGGATAATCAGGTTAATATTGAGAATCAATGTTTGAGAGAAAACTTATAACAAAGCTATTAATTTACACCACCTGAGGAGATGAACAGCCAGTGTACCAGACTTTTGAAATGTTTTGGTATTTAGAATAAATATTGGAATTTTTGTTGGTGCAGTGGTGTTTCTTAGTTCTCTGATAGAGAAGTTGCATTATCATCAACACAGTATGTGAAAGACACCGTGTAGAAGCTCAGAGATACCTTCTTAAGACACAGGAGAAATTGGTGCAAGAATTTCATGAGTGTTGTTCTGGGACATTTTCAGACAATGCAGAATTTTTTTAGGGTCTTGAATGACATTAAGTAATGAGAGAAGTCAGGCGAGGGCTTTCTCAATGTAACAACGTGTAACATTTTCAAACTGAGTTTCAGATGTCAGGACAGATTCTTGCTGGACATGGTGAGATGGGTAACTACAGTGCTGTTGGATCAACTTTGTGTATAGAACATATTAATGGGTAACTACAGTGCTGTTGGATCAACTTTGTGTATAGAACAAGGCTGCTGTTCACTTTGAATGTGTTTTTCACAGACTTATTAGATTTCAGGTGATTCAATAAATGAAATAGATAAATTTGATTACAGCAGCTACCATAATGTAAATGATTGTTCACATGAAGACCAATTAATATAGAGAGAAAAATAACTAATAAATATTAACCCAGTGGTCTCTGTTTATTGTGATTTTAAAATTCAGAACTGTCTCCTTCTTTTACAGTGAAACCAACATTTATTGGCACCCAATCCTTTGCAGATTACGATTTACGGAGACTGATAAGCTATATTGATTGGAAACCTTTCTTTGATGTTTGGCAGCTGAAGGGAAAGTACCCAAATCGTGGATATCCCAAAATCTTTAAAGATAAAACTGTTGGTTAGTGTCAATAAAATGACTCTTCCATCGTGTTAGTTTCTTTAGCTATCAATACACTCGGCCATGCTATTAAGATGCCACCAACAGAATTGGCAATTTGAAGATAGTGCTACTTTGATTAAAATGACAAAACATAGATTAAACAATCGATTCAGATATGTAAAGATACACATCTGGAGCAGGTAGGACTTGAACCTAGACCTTCTGACTTAGAGGAAGGGACCCTATCACTGTATAAGAGCCCTAGCAATATGTTTTTGTTTTTTTTTGCTGCATGCACTGGCCACATTAGCAGTCGTACATGTAGGCCAGAAGTTGCCATGTACTGATGAGGGAGTGTGCATGAATACTATCCAATCTCAATATCCTATCCTCATAACAGGATAACTTGTTATCCATCCTGTAGGTGAAGAAGCCAAAAAGTTGTTTGAAGATGCACAGGATATGCTGAATACGCTAATTGAAGCAAAGAAATTGACTGTCAAGGGAATTATAGGATTCTGGCCAGCTCAAAGTGTTGGGGATGATATACACTTGTTTGCAAAGGATACTTACCCCCGCCTTGGTGAACCAATAGCTAAGTTTCATGGTTTAAGGCAACAGGTAAGACTTTTTGTCAGTTTAAAAAAAAGTTCCTTCAGTCTTTCGGTTGGTAAATACATTGTCAAGTGTAATATTTATGCATGCAGATCAGATAAATCTTGGACATGATTCCTTGCCTTGGCGGTCTTGTGTTAGCAAACCTGGATCTCTAGTTAGGCAAGAAAGACCGACAATGGCTCCCACCTCATCCCTGTCTTTTGATACCTGATAATTTAAAAGTATGAAAAAAGCAGCAAGACAGTTCACCACTGTTATGCCCTTCTTCACAATCATGGCTGATCTTTATCTCAATTCCCCTTCCTTGTCCAAATAAATGATAAGAGAGTCTCATTGAATTCCGTTCTATTTATAGTTGAGTAGTCTGTCAGTGAGCACTGTCTAGACAAGGGTTATTCAACCCTTTCATGGAGGAACGAGATTTCAATTTCTTTTTACAACTCAAAGACTGATGAGCAAATTTCAGAAAGATAACGTTTAGTACAATGTTAAGCATGAATTTCAAAATAAATGTTGAGCTGTGAAGAAAGCATAACTTGCCAAAAATATTGTTTCAAGCAGTCAGTTAATAATTTTTTTAAAAATTAATAAACATTGTTAAAGTGTGCCAAGTAGCAGACTTGGATTTAAAAGAAAAACCTTTATTTGCCCATATGTTAAGACCACAGTGAGAGACACAAACAGACTGGGCCTGAAGTCCTGGTCACCAAAGAAGGGAGAGGAGACCAAGGCCAAGTTAATGAGTTGAGTTTACTTAACATCAACCTTGTATTTGCCTCTGGTGGCATACACTCTAAACTGGCCTTGGCAGAGTTTATAGGTACAGGTTATAGAACCTGGTTGTATTTCACCTTTATTTTCCTTCTTGTCCAGCCTGATATGTGCATAGGTTTAGGGGATAATGGAGGAGGGGGCGAGTTTGTGGGTCTGCATCTGGCGCAGTTCCAGTCTCAGGAATATCACACTTCCACTCGCGTTCTGTCAGTCTCTTGCACTTGCTCTTTCCAGGTCTAAAAATCTCCTGTATCTGATGGGCTACATCCTAGAGTTCTGAGGGAGGTGACTGAAGAAATAGCGGAGGCATTGGTTGTAATCTTTCAAAAGTCACTGGAGTCAGGGAACGTCTCAGATGATTGGAAAATTGCTGTTGTAATCCCCCCTGTTCGAGAAAGGATCAAGACAAAAGATGGAAAATTATAGGCTGATTAGCCTAACCTGAGTTGTAGGTAAAGTTCTAGAATCCATCGTTAAGGGTGAGATTTCTAAATTCTTGGAAGTATAGGGTCAGATTGAACAAGTCAGCATGGATTTAGTAAAGGGAGGTTGTGCCTGACAAACCTGTTAGAATTCTTTGAAGAGGTAACAAGTAGGTTAGACCAGGGAAACTTGGTGGATGTTATCTACCTAGACTTCCAAAAGGCCTTTGATAAGGTGCCTCATTGGAGGCTGCTGAGTAAGGTGAGGGCACATAGTGTTCGAGGTGAGCTACTGGCATGGATTGAGAATTGGATGTCTGACAGAAGGCAGAGACTTGGAATAAAAGGTTCTTTTTCGGAATGGCAGCTAGTGACTAGTGGTGCCCCGCAGGGTTCAGTGTTGGGGCCACAGCTGTTCACTTTATATATTAATGATCTGAATGAAGGGACTGGGGGCATTATGCAAAGTTCGCTGAAGATACGACGTTAGGCGGACAAATAGGTAATACTGAGGAGGTGGGGAGGCTGCAGAAAGATTTAGACAGTTTAGAAGAGTGGTCCAGGAAATGGCTGATGAAATTCAACGTGAGCAAATGTGAGGTTTTGCACTTCGGAAAAAAGAATACTGGGACGGACGAATTTCTAAACGGTGAGAAAATTCCTAAAGCCAAAGTACAAAGGGATCTGGGAGTGCTAGTCCAGGATTCTCGAAAGGTTGACTTGCAGGTTGAGTCTGTGGTTAAGAAAGCAAATGTAATGTTGTCATTTATCTCAAGGGGGTTGGAATGTAAAAGCAGTGATGCTCAACTGAGACTTTATAAAGCTCTGGTTAGGCCCCACTTAGAATACTGCATCCAGTTTTGGGCCCCATACCTCCGGAAGGACATAATGCTACTGGAGCAAGTAAGAGAAACTTTATAATGGGGAAAGAGTTTTAACCACTATAGCTAGTTTCCCTGACACACACAGATAGGAAAAAAATGAGTATGATGGAAAGACTGGGAAGGTAGTTCAATGGACCTTGTTTATGGGGTTTGCTGAAATGAATCTTTTGGCTTATCAGGACATGCACTTCCTTGATTATCCTTCTCTAGACATTTTAACTTGTTTGCAGAAGGTACAGGATGGCTGGTTAACACTTATGTAGTCTCTGGCATACTCAGTAAGAGCCAGCTTACAGTAACTGCTGAGGGAAAATAAACCGGCTTTATTCAGGCTTATGGTGTCTTTTCTTACTGGAGAGAAAGAGATGGGTCCTGCACTTGTGGAGATCTGGTGGCTTCACCCACAAGTTCACACCCCACAAACTATTCCTACCTGGGACCCAATAACATAAACTTTCTGCCTACAATAACTATGCCCTCAAAAACCGGTCACTAGTTCACAGACCAATTATCTACTTATTAGCAGCCAAACCTCCATTCATGCACACCCCTTTGCTCCAACTCATCTTCCCTCCCACTGCTTAAACATATAGTAGTGTAAACAGTACTTACCAAGAGTGTCAGATCACTTGCTTTTAAAACGTTGTGAAAGCTTCGACAATCCTATTTCATTCCCCAATGAGGAATCCGGAAAAATAAAGCCCTTGTCTTTACAACTGGCATCTCTTTGATTTCGTAGTAGAATAATTGCAATTTAACAACCATCTGAACACTTGCAAACAAAAGGCAATAAGCATAAAGGGTAGATTTTGGATGTTTTTGCATCAATGAAATGTTATGGGGAGTATGTTGCCAATGTGAAATTGCACTTTACAAATTTTGCTGTCTCAGTTGACATAGATAGTTCTTGGTACATTCTGTGTATTGCATATGTTATTATATCTAGAGTCACAGCTGTTGATTTGACTTCTGTTAGGTACTGTGTGCCATCAGAATGATTGTTGTAGATTGCCACTAAATACAGTTGCTTCAACTTTTACATTTTCTAGGTGGACAAGAACTCCATTAGCACAGAGAAGTACTACTGCATTTCTGATTTCATAGCACCTAAGGATTCTGGCGTGCCGGATTACATCGGCATGTTTGCAGTGGCGTGCTTTGGTGCCGAACGTCAAAGCAAGCAATATGAGGAGGAGGGTGATGACTACAGCAGCATAATGGTTAAAGCCTTGGCAGACAGACTAGCTGAGGTAAGACTGATACTGTACTTGGGTTACTTAACTAGAGTTTACAGACGAATTTACAAATTTATTGGAAACTAACATTTTCATATTGAATAATTTTGTATTTCATAACTGTGTTCTTATGTCAACAATGAATTAGCCATCCTCTTTGAAATTAAAAAAAAAAATCCGTCTTGAGTTTAGCTGTAGCTAATGGCTTAGTGGCATTATCGCTGGACTGTTAATCCAGAGACCAGGAAATGTTCTGGGGACCTGGGTTCAAATCCGGCCACTGCAGATGATGGAATTTGAATTCAATAAAAACCTGTTGTTGAGAGTCTAATGAGTCTACGTGTCACTACAGTTCCACAGAAATGTGGTTGACTCTTAACTGTCCCCTGACCAATTAGGGATGGATAGTAAATGCTGGCCAACAATGCTGTCATCCTATGAATGAATTTTTTTAAAATTGTCCAGACTGTAAGAGTAAGGATTGGTAAGTAAGTACTGAATTTGTGCACTGCAAAAAAAACATTTCTGAATGAGAAACACTATCAAATAATTATTTTCTTTTAACCTATCCATTGTAAACCTTTATTTGATGGTTAGCATTGCCTGCTGTTGTATTTGAGCAGTAATGCCCATTACTGGGTATAAAGTTAAGTAGATGATGAGATTTCAAACAAGCTGCTTATGCTTTATTTTTCTACACTGGGTAACTATATACCATTGCCTGCAAAGAGTCAAAGATCTGCGTGAATTTACTTTTGGGAAGTTATTACAGCTAGGACACAGTAAGTGGTATACAGATAGGTCATTTTAAAAATCTTACTGTTAGACCATATCTGGAGAACTGTGTGTAATTCCTAGTTCAAGAAGATATTCTGATATTAGGCCACAAATTCCAAACTTAGAAAGAGATGTCTAATTGCAGATATGATACTAGATTTAATTGTAATATTTAATTGTTTTAGTACTACTTTAAAATTATAAAAGGCTGAAAATTCAGCATCAAGAGGCTTTCCTACCATGTAAAGAATTAAGTACAAAGAGTCTTTCAAAAGAAACAAAACAAGCTTTAAATACAAAAAAAAAATCCATAATATGTTTAATAAATTACTAGCCTGAGTACTGGAACATAAAAAACTTCAGAATTACAGCTTCCTTGTTCTGATCAAGAAATGAAGTCCATAGTTATTAGAAATGTAGCAAGAGAACTCTCCAGACAGGGACAGTCAGATGACCCAAAAGATACCTCTAAAACAACTGGGGAAAAAACCATGCAATTGTAGGAGTAGATTCTTTACTCAGCGAGTCGGGAGTTCATGGAATGCCCTGCCAGTAGCAGTGGTGGACTCTACCTCTTTATAGGCATTTAAACGGACATTGGATAGGCATATGGAGGATAGTGGGCTAGTGGAGGTTAGGTGGGCTTGGATCGGCGCAACATCGAGAGCCAAAGGGCCTGTGCTGCGCTGCGCTGTATTTTTCCATGTTCTATGTTCTATGAGTGGTTTGTTCTGATTCAATTTTAGTCTCTAAACATTAATTAAAATTCAACTTAGCTTTTCAGTCATTTATTAAGAAGTTGTATGATAATGTGAATGGTGATATTGTGCAGTGTAACAAAACAACATCGAGAGCCAAAGGGCCTGTGCTGCGCTGTATTTTTCCATGTTCTATGTTCTATGAGTGGTTTGTTCTGAATCAATTTTAGTCTCTAAACATTAATTAAAATTCAACTTAGCTTTTCAGTCATTTATTAAGAAGTTGTATGATAATGTGAATGGTGATATTGTGCAGTGTAACAAAATTGGCAATAAAAGAATGAAGAAAATAACATTTCTAAACAAAATGTCAAATGATTTTTATGAAAGGACAAAGTCTTAAGTCACAATCATATGATTCACTAAATTACAGAAAATATTTGCACACATCAAAAGCCACCATGACAAAAGTCACAAGATTGTTCTTAATGAAGATTATGCCTTTAGAAAGAAGTTGTGAATTACAGAAAGATTTTATTAAAAGGATAATCATAGTCATTGGGCCTAGATAACTTACAAAAAATTAAATCATTTCTTCTTTAATTATCATTTCTTCCTGATACTGGATAAAATTTAAACATGAGCTGAGAAGCAGCACATAAGAGAATCCAACTCTCTCCCCTTTACATTAATTGGCTTAGTATTGCTGAATTCTCCAATATTTAAATTTTGGGAGTTACTGCTCAGAAACATAACTGCACTATTCCTCAGAACTGCCCCTCTTCATAGTCCCTACAAGTTTAAAGGTGAAGTCAGTAAGCTCTGTTTCATGTGGGAATTTAAAGAGTGTGAATAGCTCATACATGCAATCTCTATATTCCCAGTCTTCCAAGCCTGGGTTATAAATAATGTCCTAAACATCTGTGGAAACACTAAAATATCCTAAACATTGTTGTTATTAGTGTTAGTTACACCACAGCATTTTGAATCTTTATTTGGAAAACCTGAGGCAATTTAGACCTGGCATTAATTCATTGTTTTTGGGAAGTAAAGTATTTAATCAATATGTAAACAGTGTGATAATAAGTGAGGTGCAGCTTTTAGTGCATATTACAAACACACACAATTTGATGACCAAATGACAGGCCAAACTGCTGAAATGGAATTTGCTTTGTGAAATTGTCAAAATGTTCAGTGCTATAAACAACAAAGTGTAGAGAAATTATTGTTTTGTTTAACTTATTTTTGAATAGCTTGATTCATTTGCTTTGATTCTGCAAATTATTTTCCAAAGATATTTTATTTTATTTTCATATTTCAAAGGCATTTGCAGAAGAGCTGCATGTGAGAGTCCGGAAGGAATTTTGGGGATACTCCCCTGATGAGAGCCTGGATATTGCTAGTATACATAGAATCAAATATGTGGGAATTCGTCCAGCTCCAGGGTACCCAAGCCAACCCGATCACACTGAGAAAATAACAATGTGGAAACTAGCCAGTATTGAGGAAACGACAGGTAATCACTTTTAAGACTCATTTAATATGTTCAGATAGAATTGATTTGTGAGTTTGTGAATGGTTAGAATATCAGTTAAAAAAAATTCCATTTAAAATTGTATGCCTTGCTTATTTGCTACTTAGTTTGAAGTTTTGCTGAAATTACAGCTTATACTCACTTACCTGCACCAATTTAATAACTAGATTGGATAAATAAAATTATAGTTTTGTCTTTAATTAGTTGAGAACATGTGTGTACTCTGATACATTCAATAAATAGTGAAGATTTAATATTTGTCTCATCAACATCTGACTAAAAGGTCTCTTTACTTTCTGCATAGGAATTACATTGACAGAATCTTTGGCTATGACTCCAGCTGCAGCAGTCTCAGGCTTTTATTTTTCCAGTCCACAATCTATGTATTTTGCTGTTGGAAAAATTACGAAGGAACAGGTTGGTTGTTAATTTGTGAAACAATTAAATCCAGAAAATGCATGGTTAAATTTGCTTAAAATATGGAAATAGTTGAGGAAGGCACATAAGCCAGGCAACGCTTTCTTCAATTTTTGGGGGCTATTTGAAGTTATATAACTGAACCTCTAACTAAGCATTCAGAAATTCCTTTTATTATTTCTACTTGAGCATATTTTTGAATTAACTCAATGTAGCTTTTCATTAATTATATTAAGTAACTACTTGCACAAGGAAGTCTGGAGAAAGATGCAGTGGATTTTGTCAAGGTGTGTTGCAGGACTCTGTGATCTACACTCAGTTTCTGTGTGCAAGAATGACACTCTTTTTGATTTGCCTGAGCAGTTGGTCTTCTAGAGCAAGGGCTTGACCTTGATGGGGTGTTGTAGACCTGCCACATTCCAAGTCCAGGACTACATGTTGAGTGATGCACTAAAGCTTGGGGCAGTTGCCACCAAGGCTGTATGGGGAAAGTCTGAGGTCTTCCTGGTGAAGTAGCCTCCTGGTACCTCAAATGCATGTAAATATAGTCTGGTTCAAGTAAGATCCCTTTGGTCTTTTGACTCTATCCAAACCCCAATGTTTGTTTGCTTCCTTGATATGCTAATATACAGAACAAAACTGCATTTGTAACTATGCATAGATATCTAAGAATAAAGTATATTTTGAAATAAAAAATAATTCCAACAATGACAAATTCTTCAAGTGCTATAATGAAGTATCAGCTGAACTGCTTTTAAAACAGCAGAGTATGAAATAGGTGTGGATTTTAGGATTGAATTCTGTACTGTCAATGCATTCTGAATGTCTCCTAACTGCCAAGAGCTACCACTGAGTAGAACGGAGATAAATTTCCAAGCTCGGACCACAAAAGGAGAATTAAGTGATATGTTTTCAGGTAATTTCCAGCAAAGTCAAATAAAGGACAGACATAGGAAAGGATGCTATTTGTAAATATTGAGTTTGATACACTGTGAAGTAAATGAATTGGGTAAAAATTCAAATTACAGATGGCTACTAGAGAAATTTCAGGTTTATGAAAACATTACAGAAGATGCTAATTTTCCATTTAATGAAATATTTTTAGTGACAGTGCATAAGAATTCAGTTTGAGCTATCCTGGTTATTGAAAAGCTCAATTAATCATTGTTATCTGTAAATTTCTACTACTCAAAAAGAATCCAAACTATGTTAAATTATTGATTTCAGTCAAGACAAAGCAGTTATGCCCAAGACTGGGATAAGGAATCAGTACAACTTCTGATTCTTGATCCTTATGCAGAGATGCCTGCTGCATTTGTTGTGGTAAGGTTTAGACCCAATGTTGATGGTGTACTAAAATCTACTATCAAGGCTCATACATCCATAAATTATCATCCTTCCAAAAAAAACTTTATATTCTTCCCAATTTTCTTTTAAAGTAGCTGCTGTTTACCATGTACTAGTATAATACCTACATTAAAAGTAGGTAAGTTGGCCAAACAAAAAAAGACTTAACGTTTGGTGGAATTAAGTTCATCATATACTTTGCACAGTTTTCTTATCCAAGGAATATTTTTAACCCATTTTACTACATTTAAAACCACAAAATGCAGATTCATAAAGCAGATTTTTTAAAACTGTAAAATTTACAAGGATGGCATGTTGAACTTGCAGATCAGTGTTTAGATCAAAGACAGTTAACCTGTGTATTGATGTGACTATTTGTTGGAATTTTACAATTAATGTGAATGTGATGTTCATTTACAGGTTGAGGATTATGCAGCCAGAAAACAGATGAAAGTAGAAGAGGTTGAGAAATGGCTGGGACCCATTTTAGGATATGAGACTGACTGATAGATTTTTAATACAAATCGTGATGAGATGCCATAAAGTTGGTCTTATGCACAGATTTGTGTCTTACTGCATTTTTTCATGTTACAAAATGTCTATGCATAAAAAATTCTTGAAAGTAGTTTAGGATCACACTTGTAAACTAACAGTTTGGAACTCGATCAGCCATCTTAATCCATTTTAGTAAAAAAATAGAATTTAGGAGTTTAAGAATATGCACTTTTTCTCTCAAGGCTTCACTTCCTTTAAATTATTCCCAGAGACAATACTTCCAGTTCCTGGCAGAGTATTCATCTAGTTCCCAGGCTACTTACTTTAGTATTGAATATTGCTGAGAGTGTAACTTACCAAATATTTCACTGATCACCCAGTTTCCAATGTTCTCAATTAGTAGCAGTTGCTACTAGTTTCAGACAATTAAAAAAAATTCAACTAAAGAAGTAACATTAACAAACACCTTTGTGAAAAAAGTGGTCAGCCTAAATGCTTAAGTTAATACGGGCTTAAATACAAAAACACCAACATATGGTATCATCAAATAGTGGTGTCGAGGCTTTTTGTCCTTCTTCACTTTTGAGTATTAGTATATCTTGTTTTGTGAAAGGTGACAGCAGAGCATAGAAATTGCCAATTAATTGCATGCTTAAGTGGTTGCGTATAAGAGGAAGGGTTTAAAACTGATATGGGCCAAGTGCTGGCAAATGGGACCAGGTTAATTTTGGATATTTGGTTGGCCTAGATGAGTTGGACCAAAGGGTCAGCTTCTGTGCTGTATATCTGACTATGATCAACATGAATTATTTAACTGTTTCTAAATGGATGATATTCCTCAATTTTCTGGAGTGATCAATGTACATAATTCTACATTATGTGCTCACTAGCTCCTCTGGATTGTATGTTCAGTATCATTCTCCAAGCAATTACATACTTTTGGTAATTTGGGCAATGCTCATGTGACTATGTTTATAAGGAGAAAATTAGGAGTGGGGGGGGGGAAAAAGGAGAGAGAAAGTAGAACTAGCCACTTATCCACTCAAACCTTAAATCAGACCAGACTCCATTTAGCTCACTTTCCCCATATTCCTTAATTACTTTAGCTAACAAAAACAACAATTAATCCATTATCATTTGCTATTTACAGAAGAGAGTTCTTAAGTGTCACCCTTTGAGTGTGATGTGTTTCCTAATTTAACTTAAAAGATTTAAGAGCCAGTCCTCTTTGAACTAATCTCCTCAACAAAGGGAAGTACCAGCACAGCATCCAGCCTGCCACTGTGCCCTCAGGATCTTTCCATTTTTATGGTTAGAGATTTTATTTTTCCCCATCTTGCTTGCCTAGTCCTGTAAAAAAAGTAATTTGTTCTTCTGCCACAACTGTACTGATTTACATCGACAAGGGATGAAAACCTTAACCTTCCTGTTCTACTTCCTAACCAATTACCTTTTGCATTCGTTCACATAAACAGGATTAAAAGGTAAAAACTTCTATGCAAAACAATAGGACCATTGCAGGTTCAATATCATTAAAATGTGAATGGCATCTAGAAGTAAGCTGGGTTTATATTAACCTCTAGTCATTTGTATTTTAATATTTATAAATATTACCTTGAAATGGCACTTTTATCATGTGTAGATCAGGTAAAAAACACTTTGATGTTCAGATCAAATTTCTGATTAGAGCACTGAAATGATTCGTTAAGCTCCAGGTATTGGTTTCTAATGAAGGTCAAGGGAATTCTGGATTCAATTCTAAACACCAGAATATCCAGACTAACCCTTTAAGTTATTAAACCAGATACCTAAGAAACTGCCAATAAACTGAGCAAAATCTGGATATTCTATTAATAGCGCAAAGATATTGCACAACATGTCTCCAATCTCAAACTGATGTTTTTAAAAATAAAGTATATTTAAAGAGCTTTAGAATTGCAGTAAATGTTATCTTTTGAATTATTTTACAAGTTTTAAACTAACCTGTATTTTTATTATGTATATAAATCTTTGGATGAAAACTAATTTTAATCAACATGATTTTCATTCATGGGATAAGTAAAGTTTTTTTGTTTGAAGAGTTCTTTTTTGTTTATTCAAGACATATGGCATTCACTAACTAATCAACATCCAGGTTTTACAAGTCCCTCAAACCCAATCACTTACTTTGAACAGCCAAAGGATTTATAGAATAAGACATTTATAAATTTGGTTTAAAAAAAGTGGTCTCCTACTTGTATGCAAGTTTCTGACTTGCTCAAGAGTAATGTTAACACAAAATCGATCCTTCAACAGCCAGGTACCATTATGGAAACAGTACAGATGTACATGTTGATTTAGCTAAGATAGCAAAGGGTCATTTGTTACTTAGGCAGTTGCCACATGTTATTAGTGATCATACAGGAAGATGGCTGACACTAATCTGTATCTCCTGAATGAAGCGTGTAACCTGTAGTCAAATGCAGGAACCTGCTGTTGAAATGTCCTGTGCTCAAATGAGGACAATTTAAAGAGAGCATGCAAATTTCAACCCCTTGCCAAGAAACTCAACTTGATTCCTTCCTGAAGGTCTCCTGTTCTAGAGGCTTGTTTGTTTTCAAAGAAGTGAAACTTTCAATTAACTAAATTTTAACCCTAGTTTAGCTGGGTGATGTTCTAGATGATCACGTCATCTTAATAGTGCTAGGAGTTGCTGGATGTCCGGTTCTAATAATTGATCATTCAAGTATAATGACTATATAATGCAAAATGGCTGGATTTAAATTGTGCCATGATAATTTGAATAAACTGGTCATTAGTGGACAAGCAAAAGAAAAACCAAAATGAAAGCTTCTATAATGATCTAAAGACTCATTTAGATAATCATCCTTCCGAGAAGAGGGTCGACCACCTTTACCCCATCTGACATACATGCCATTTCAATCCCACAATACATGTCAGGCTCACTGGCATCTAAAACTAGCCACACAAATAATTTTCCTTAACATAAGTAGAAAAGCATATTCACAAAGAAGAATTAAGCTAAAGTGAGCTTTTCCACTTAAAAAATCATTAAGCATTCCATTATTCACATTATACTCCTAAGAACAGGAAGCAGTTGTCATTCTGAAGTTGGGCCAGTAAATCAGTTGCAACTTCCATCTCACTCAACCAAATTGATGGACACTTTTCAATTGGTGAATAATTAGGCAATTAAATATTCAGAATCAGTTTATTGGAAACAAACAAGTACAAAATAAAGTGGATATTTCATTACAGGGAAATAAAACTCATAACAATGCTGACTTGAGAAATTTAAAACTTCATCATGCCACAAAAGCAAAGTCATTATTTCAAGCAAGATAATTACATCTCTTCACATTCCCACCAGAAGGCATAATTAACAATATCATCTACACATCACTGAGGCAATTTGGAATGGTGTAGCAGTTTTTATTTAAAAAGTCATACCCTGTATAAATCTGTGACTATATTAAAAAAAAGCTCGTGGCTCCATAATAATTCAGACAAAGTTGAGAGCCCATCTTAAGAATCTGGATTTATTCAAATAAGGACATTGCCCATCACACATTAGACTAACAGCAATTTCAGAAGCCATGATCTAAGTGTTGGTGTTTCAATTTATTAAGTTTGGAATGCAGCATAAGCAGTTATTAATTTTTGTACACCTGGGCAAGTTACTGGACAAATTTAAAATATTTATTGCATGGTGTTGACAAATTAGTACATTTCTAGGGTGGTCACAAACAACGGAGTTCAAAACAAACCGGTTTTCTTCACTTTGTTTCAAAAGTATAAGCAGCAAATTGGTCATTTAGGGTTTCATTGATACTTTTGTACCGTGGACATATCATGCAGGTTATTTTTGAAAGTACTTATTTTGAAATAAAAGTATCAAAATTGCTCACTAGACATTACTACAGAGTTTAAGAAAGAATAACCCAGCAACAGATGACCTAGGAATGGATAGTTTACAATTAAATTTCAGAACTTGGACTAAAGGTAGTTATCAACTAAATGCAAAAAGAATATAGCTTCTAAAGCTTCATATTCAAAAGAATGGCTCAAGTATGCTCTTTCATTGCAAGTAAAATATAAAAATTTTTAAAATAGTTTATTTGCTACAGAAATCTTTTTTCTCAAATGTCGAGCCACATCATTTCTTGTTTTAAAGACCTTAACTTACATGAACTAATGAACAAATTCTGATTAAAAGAATGATCAGTGCAAAAACACTGTACCATTTACCATGTTAAATAGCAGTATCAAATTTGTTTTCAATAATTGTCATCAATCAAAACGTACCTCTTTTGGCTAAGACTCACTTAAAAGGCTGAGATCAGTTCAATAGAATAAAACAGCCTTTATTTCAGAGTGGGATGGGGAAAGTGGAAAGAAGTCAAGATTTTCTTTCGTACTTGACACAAAGCATTTCTCAGGTAAAGCAAATTTTATATAATTTGTATTTAAATAGCACCTTTTCAACATAAAATATCCCAAGGCACAGAGTCGATTTAGCAAAAATCTAAGTTCACTGCTACTCACCTCATTACAATGTTAGAGTTTTAAGCTTCCAGACTTTCAAAACAACAGTTATTGCACCATTTCCGCAGAATTTCTCATTTTTTCAGTTAACTTTAAAATTTCAGTTAGCAATGATTTCTTTGTCTGAGTTAATAAAAACCCAAACTGTTTGGAAACTTTCACGTGACACAGCAACTACAGCCTTCAAAGGTTAGAAGGTAAGGGAGTGATAGATTTTGGCTATACTGTAATGGATAAAGTGCATCCTAATTTGACACCTAACTAGCAGATCTCTGGTTATAAAAGTGTGTCTCTGCTCGTTCTGGAACCCCAGCCCCCAAACAAATTTTAATACTAATGCAATTCAAATGAAAATTATACATTTTATCCATAATGTATCCTTATTATTTTGCCTCTAAACATGGTGAACTTACTAAAGCAGTTTTATTTTTAGTATATTCCCAGGTGCATTCACATTATCATGGTAATGGAACACTTTCCTCACATTATGATAAACTAAGTATAAATCAAGGAATACAGTTTTATACTTATACTTTTTGCTCAGTTATCACAGAAGAATTCCCCTTCAACTATCTGAATGCACAAATAGTCAGTAAAATTCTGCTTTCTGCTGAAACTATTGCAAGTTTCCATTGTCACTTCAATGTCCAGCAGTTTGAGAGCTGAGTAGATTCCCTATTAGAGAGCTCCCAGTTTGTTTCCAACTTTCCCAGTTATTTTAACTCTAACCTTCTCAAACAAGAAGGTATGTAGTTTAGAGAAGTGGCCAAATGTACCACATAGAAACAATATCAATCCACAGACTAGAAAATGCCTGGTCATCACTGGTCATGCCAAATGAATAGATCTGAGTGAGGGAGGAAACCCTAGGAAAGGCAATGTTCAATGGGAGAGGAGGACAGAAGTCAAGTTCCCCACACAATTGTGATTTCACAGAAATTCAGGCTGATCAGAGATATGGCAGCAAACACATCATGACTGGCTTTTTTTACCTTCTCTGTCCATGACCAAAAAGACCACCTATCTAGATTCACTAGGACATTTATGATGTTCTTAAAAGCTGCCAGTGCTCCTGGAAATGAGGCATGAATGGCCAGAAATAAAAACAAAATCGAAAGGACCATTTAGTTGATCTGGATCTGATTATTAAAACATTTGGAAGTACTAGCTAGAATATGATTTTATACATAGTTAGTCAAACTGGGAATAAAGTAGCAAATATACCACAAAAATAGTGAAAAGAAAAAGGTGGGGTGGGATGGGGAGGGGAAACGAAAGAAAGAACGAAGATACACATAGGATGTTTATATAATCTAAATCAGGAGAAAGAGTAGCACAGGACTGTATTGCACCTGAGAATAGTCACTGACTTAGCTCAGTTTAACTGGCCACTTTGACAGCCACAAAAAGGATATAAAATACTGACTCAAAAATTAAGATGGAATGCACCAAGCTTTTTATAACAATGCAATGGCTGGCTCGCGTTCAGAATATTCCTAAGAAAATGGGGAGTTGTAACTAAACAAAATACTCATTATATTTTCAATATTTACTCACAGCTGTCAAACAAAAAAATGACAAATTAAAAGTATAAATCAAGATTAGACATGGAAGATCATAGAATAATTTATACAAAAATTGTGAAAAAATGAATAGTTAAACAATACCAAAACACCTCAATGTTGATTACAAGAGGCTAAATTATACAGAAAATAAAATTTTATTTGACTGTGTGAAGGAAGATGAAGCATGAAAATATATTAAGCTCCCTCACCGAGGTATTACACAAGGTTTTAAGTATGTCCATGTTCCAACCTCAACCTCCTCCCCTTCAGAGGTAGAGAGAGATTATTAGATCTGTAGAACCAAGCTGGCTGCAGAAACATTATCACCACCACCTACAGTCTGGTAGACCTCTGTACATACTAGCACTGGAGCAACACAAATTTCATAGTTGTCCTCCTCCCAGCAAGAAACAGGGCGATTTTCTTCAAGCGGAATTTTCTTACTCCCTTGCTCACGGCTTATAGAAAAAGAATCATCCATTATCAACTTGGCTTTGCTGGTGTCAATATTTGGTGAGCCACAAACATGGCGATGTGCAGTCAGTGAAGCTTTGGCAGCTGCTGACATGGTGTTTCTCCAAGAAGACCCTTTAGCAATAACGATTGCCTGGAAAGCAAGAGTATGAACATGCAGACGTGTCAGTCTGCGGTTTGCGCTTGTTATTTCCTGAGAATTTAAGATACGATATACATCCCGCATCTGATCAAGTACATTTGCTACTCTTGGGTAAGGGTCAGATAAGACAGTGATATTGGATCCCTTTAACATGCTAAGTAGATTGGGTAACTCTTGTTCATTCATTCCTAAAGAATCTACATGAGTAATGACATAGGATAAAAGTTTGCTCAGAACACTGCGATCCACAAAAGAGGCCATCTCAAAATGGATTCCAGTGGTGCGATCCATTGATAAAAGGAGATCCTGGAGCAATCTTAACCGCTTGTCAAGTTGACCTGTAAAAGAAAAAAAATTGTTAATGCATCATAATGAATTATTTAAGGAATTCTAATAGTTCTGTAACTAAACTATGATATTTTTGGCATGGAGTGCACAATGAAGTAAAGCTATACCAATTTCCTCAACCAACCCAACAAGAATTGCAAACATTTCTCCACAATTGCAAAACAAACAGCAGGTAAAAACAAATATCAAGCTATTGTGCATTATGCAGAGATAGGGTTAAATTCCCAATGATAATTTGGTTTCAGAGTGTGATGAGTAGATGGAGGTGGGGATAATGGTGATAGGTCGGAGAGGAGGTCACTTCCAATTAATAAAACAGTGGCTGCCCCATGGCTGACCAACTCCCCCTCCTATTCCGCCAAGGACATGCAGGTCCTGAACCTTCTCCATCCACTCCCTAACCATCTGACGCCTGGAAGAAGAATGCCTCATCTTCTGCCTCGGGACCCTCCAACACCACAGCATCAATGTGGATTTCACCAGTTTCCCCATTTCCCCTCCCTCGACTTATCCCAGTTCCAACCTTCCAGCTCAGCACTGCCCTCATGACCTGTCCATCTTTCTCCCCACCTATTCGCTTCACTCTCCTCACCATTATCTTCACCTCCATCTACCTATCGCACTCTAAGCTATCTTGCCACCCCCCCCCAGCCTCACCCATCTCACCACCCCCTCCGCTCTCAGCTTCATTTCTGATGAAGGGCTTTTTGCCTAAAACATAGATTCTCCTGCTCCTTGGATGCTACCTGATCTGCTGTGCTTTTCCAGCACCACACTCTCAACTCGGATCTCCAGCACCTGCAGACCTCAATTTCTATTTTTAAAAAGAAGAAAGTAAGTACATACAAAAAAACTACTGGAGAGAGAAAAGGCTCAACAGCAATAGAGAAATAAAGTCTGTTGCAAGAATTGTGCATGTTTTGTCGGGAAAGACACACAGATTCAAGTTAGATAGCATCACCTGACAAGGAGTGGTTGATTGTGCAAAGCAACATGGCTGAATACAATTACAATCAGAATCTGAAAGATAGTGTCCATAAGTAGCTTTCAAATCACTAGCTAGGTAAATTATACTAGTTATTTATGGACAATCCAACAACTTCAGACTAGTGTAGATCCAAAACACAAATTATTTATGATTAGAAGCACGCCACTCTTGCATTAGTATTGCATAAACAGCATCTGTGGCCCACTACTGAAATACTTTGAATGATGTAAAGTTGTACGTGTGCAGCAGATACAAACTAAAAAACTAGCCACAGTAAATTAGACATGTCTACATACAACATTTTAACTGAGCTGAATGTTAGTAACTCTTATTAACTTCTATAATTATAAAAACAAAGAGCTGTGTTTTTGTTTGATTTCTCACATATTAAGTGCTGGGAGAAACTCAGCAGGTCTGGCCACATCTGGAGTGACAGAAAAACTTAATGCTGCAAATCCAGTGACTCACAATGTTAACAGTTTTTCTCTATGGATGCTGCCAGTCCGGAGTTTCTCCCGGAACTTCGTCTTTAATTTTTTTTTTAAGTTTTACAAGTAGAGTCTCATTCTATCAGAATTTCATTATCATTGGGAGTACTTAAAAAAAAATTTCCAAATATTTTCTCTCAGAGACTTTGATTTGGGTGGTTTACCAACAGCTTGCCATGCAAATGCTAATGGAAATTAAGAGGGCAACAACCAGTACTATTCATTTGCTTGAATTCTTGCCAGGTCAATTCTCAGAATTGTACATTCTGGCCCAATGTCTCAAAAGGTAACTGGAAAACAGTGAAGGTGAAAGAAAAGTCTGATACATTAATGCAAGATTCAGCTACCAAACGGTTTCTTTCACAGGGTCAGTTTCAAATCTAGGCTGCTTTGATAGCTATAATAAGATTTACTCAAACATTTACCATCAAAAGGTCAAAATTCATTCCATCTGTACAGTTTATTAACCTAATTGATCAATATAGTACTACTTTTGAAAGTTTTTAAACCACATCCCCTTATAACTCTAGTCCAATACAAAATGCTACACCACTTCATGGTAGTCAATTAAATAATTGCTGTTGAATGCAGCAGTTTTTTCTTGAACAGCATTCAACGTGGACGAGAACACTTGTGTCTTTAACCACCGGTTAAAAGGATATTTATGTTAAAACAGTTGTCCTTTAACTGTCAAGTTTCATTCAGAAACTAGGGTCTTAAACATGAACAAAGGAAACTAAGTAAATGAGGGGCAAATTGACTATGGTGGATTGGAAAAACACATTAAAACAATTGTTGGTAGACAGGTAACATCTAGTTTTTAAAGAAATAGTACATGATCTACAACAGATATATACCCCAGCTAGGCACAAATACCTAAAGAGAGAGATGAATCAAACAACTAATTCAAACAAAAGGTGTTAAAGACTACATTTAATTAAATGGTAGTTGTTATTAAAAAAAAAAGGATATTAGAAAAAATGGCAAGCCAGGGTACTGGGAACAATTTCAAACCCAGCAGAGGACCACCAAGAAACAGACGAAGAAGAAAAAAATAAGAAAGTGAATGTAAGCCAACAAGAAATACAGCCTGTAAAAGTTTCATAACGTGTGTGGAAAGAAAAAGAAATAGCTCAGACAAAATGAGCACATTAAAAGTTGAGAGAGGAGAACAAGGAAATTTGAGAAACAAAGCAATTAAATTGGTTTGTCTTCACAATGATACAGAAATCCTCCCAGAAATACTGGGTTTTAAAGAACTTGTGAATCTGAGGAACTCAAAAAATATTAGAATTATTAAAGAGATATTACTTCTAAAGTTAAGAGGATGACAAATTCCATGAATCAGAACAACTGTATTCCAGTGTTGAAGGAAGTGACTACAGTGGTAACCAATGTCTGTATTGTTTAAGAATCTGTAGATTCTGGAAAGGCTCCAGCAGAATAGGAAGTAGCAAATATAACCCAACTACTTAAGAGAAGAAGGAGGGGGAATAAATAGGAACTGCAGATCTGTTAGTTTAATGTTAGACTCTCACAACTTCCCTGTTTCTATTTTAAAGAATGCAGTATCTAAAGAATTAGATAATAGAGAGACTGCTAAAATTGGGCAGAGCTATGGATACATAAAGAGAAATAGTGTTCGACAAACTTGGGAATTTTGAGGATTTCACTTGCAGCATGGATAAAGGAGAACCAATAGAAGAGGTGCAATTGGATTTTTAGAAGGTTCTTGATAAAAGTCCCATACAGGAAGTTAGTAAACAAAATTGGAACACATGGGATGGAGTGCATGGATTGAGAATTGGTTCAAAGGAAGCAGAGGATAGGGATAAAAACATAATTCTTAGGATGACCAGCTGTTACCAGTCAGGTTATTTATAATTTAAATACAACTTAAAATTGTAATATTTTAAAATCGCTAATGACGAAAGCAGGAAGGAATGCATGTTGTGAGGAGGATGTATGGAATCTACAAATAGGCGAAGGGTGATTGGGCTAGAAATATGGATTGATATATGGAATGTCATGTGAATAAATGTGAAGATATCCACTTTGGTAGAGGATTTTTTAAAAAATCTGCCTTTAAGAGGGAGAGATTGGGAAGTGTTGGTGGCCAAAAGGACCTGAGTATTCTGGTTCATGATCACGAGAGGTTACCGTGCAGGTATAACAAGCAATTTGAAAGGCAAATGGTATGTTGGCCATCAAAGAGATTTGATCATAAGATACCGTGCTGCAATCATATCAAGCCTGAGAGTGGGACCTCAGAGTAAGAGTCAGAGTTGTACAGCACGGAATCAGACTATTTGGTCCAACCCGTCCATGCTGACCAGATATCCTAAATTAATCTAGTCCCATTTGCTAACATTAGGCCCATATCACTCTAAACAACCATTCCTATTCATATATCCTTCCAGATGCCTTTTAAATGTTGTAATTCACCAGCCTCCACTACCTGCTCTGGCAGCTCACTCCATATATGTACCACCCTCTGCCCCTAAGGTCCCTTTTAAATTTTTTCCCCCTCTCACGCTAAACCTATGCCCTCTAGTTCTGGAGCCCCCCACCCCACCCCAAGGAAAATACCCTGTCTAGTTATCATATCCAATCCCCTCACGATTTTATAAACCTCCAAGGGTCACCCCTCGGCTCCGATGCTTCAGGGAAAGCAGCCCCAGCCTATTCAGCCTCTTCCTCTAGCTCATCTGGAGTATTTGAGTGTGTTTTGGACAACTAAAGAACGTACTGTCAGTGGATTCAATGGAGGTTCACCCGACTAATTCCTGGGGCAGCAGGCTGTTTTAAATTAAGAGATTGAGGAGACCTGGTCAGTATTATCCAGAACTTCAAACAAAAGAAGAGTGGTTGTTCTGAAACTTATGAAATTAGTCTATGACATGACAAGTAGAAGAGATGTTTCCCTAGCTAGTCAGTCTAGAACTAGAAGACAATTACAGAATAAGGATTAAGCCATTTAAGACAAAGAGGAACTTCTTCACTCAGGATGGAAAATCTTTGTGAGTTTTCTACCAGGGATGTATGTGGAAGCTCACTGAGTTTGTAAAAGGCAACAATCAATACATTTCTAGAGATGAATGGCAGCAAGGGATATAGTGTGACAAAATGGCACTGACTCAGGTGACTAGCTATAATCAAATTGAATGGCTGTGCAGGCACAGTGGGCTGAAAGGCCTACTCCTGTTCCTACAACTCTCCTCCAAAATAAGTAACTACTATTATGCAATCATTAAAAAAAACGTTGAATTTTGTAAAATTCAAATAATGCTTTAAAAGTTTGTTTCAAGTGCTTCAATTTGTTACTTCAACATAACACACTGAAGCAGCATAAACCATGCTAATTAATTCATGCATTAATGTTGAATGCAAAACTAGCAATTGCATTGTCTTTTCAACAACACAACTGGATTTCTTCATTCTTGTATGTTAATTGTAAGTACAGTTTAGTTTGGATCTTTTAAAACACAACGACGCAAAGATTCAAGGACCCTTACCAAAACACATTGCAACTGTATCTTCAGAAAACAATGAATCCTTTGATCTGAGGGTTGTGTACGTAAACACAGCACATAATAAAGCTTTCAATACAAGAGCATTGAATAATTACCAGTTATCTTATGAAATGCTTAAGTTCAAGGGCGTGCAAAAGGAAAAGTCAAACATTTACATTAAGAACTGTGGAAGTATTAAAAACTTGGCAAACTGCTTCATGAATAGATACTTGACCAAGGTAAAAACTATCTTGGCTCTTAGCATCTCGCTTTAGTGGGAAAAGTACTGGAGAGAGAGACTGGAGGTTGTGCAATTATAATTTGACGAAATATAGGGAGTATATCACAGGTTCATTAGTGGGGGAGCTTCCTGAGCTAATTGGCTTCTCTGTCCTTGAGCAACAAGGCAATAGCTGCACTGTGCTTATCTTGATCTTGAATTATTGTGGAATGCAGAATATAAGCAAAGTTATTTGTATCATTGCATAAATATAAGCTGACTGTTCAGCTCTGGAGAGTGCTGATGAACGGTGGAGACTATCTCAGCCTCTCCATGAATTCATGACAAATGAAGCTTCTTGAAACTAGACTGCAAGTCTCAGACGAAGTAATTTCCTTGACAAAAGCCAACACAATGCATTATGGCTCCTTTGCACCTAATCATTTAGCAAACATAATTGCTAGATCTCAGGATAAACAGAAGAAAGTAACTTTCAAAATAATGACAGGTTTTACTGAATTGCTGGCTAGGCCAGCATTAATTACCCATCTCCAATTGTGATGGCGAAAGCATGGGGAATTGCCCTCTGAACCACTGCAATTGTTGGGGGTTGAAAGACAAAGTGCTGTTGTGAAGAAGTTAGATCCAAGATTTTGAATCAGCAACAGGAAACAGACAATGATACAGCTCCAAATCAGAATGGTGCAAGACTTAAAGGGGGAAACTTGCAGGCATGGCATTCTCTTATCTTTGAGTCAGTACTGGTTGTGGGTTTGAAAGATGCTGTTGAAGGACCATGCTGTTGAAGCTGAGCAGTATGTCTTGGAGATGACAAACATTGTTGCAACTGTGCACCAGTGATGCAGAAAGTGAATGTTGAAGGTGCTGGATTGAGTGGCAAATGGCAAGTTCTTTTTCCTCTGGATGGGTCAAGCTTAAGTGTTGTTAAAGCTGGACACGAGGCAAGTGGCAGGTGTTCCATCACACCCTTGATTTGTAGATGGTAACACATGGAGAGTTATTTGCCACAGAGCTGCTCTTGTAATTTATGTATTCAGTTCAGGTTCTGGTCAGCAGCAAATCCCAAATGGAGGTTTCAGCAATTGTGATTCCACTGAATTTGAAGGAGCAATTGTCAAGTTCTCCGCTTGGACATTAGTGGGTTCCAAATGATTTTTCCTTTATACTAGAAGATTGTTATGGCCTGGCACTTCAATGGTACATATGTTACTTGCCATTTATTAGCCCAAACAGATCTGCTGTCCAGATCTTGTTGCATTTGGACAGTGAAGAAATTGTTGCATTTCAATATTGAAGAAATTACAATTGGTGTTGAATACTGTTTACTTCTGATCGTAAGATGAAAGGAAGGTCATTGATGATGAACCAGCTGAAGACTGTTGATATCTTGGAAATGAGACGATTGGCTTTCAACAACCAGAATTATTTGCCTTTGAGCTAGATATGACTCCAATCAGATTTCTCCCCCTCAGTTTCCATCAACTCTTTTTCAAGGATACAATACTATACACAGTCAAATGTTGCCTTGATGTCTAGGTCAGTTACTCACAACTTATCAGTTCAGTTCTTTGTCCACGTTTTGGCAAAGGCTGTAATGAGGTTGAGAGTTGAGTGGCCCTGGCTGAACCCAAACTGAGCATGTGAGTAGATTATTGCTTTTTGAAACTTCAGAATGTGACGGAACAGAAAATACTTATTTGCTCATTGAAAAGGATACTGGAAAGCATTTCAAAAAATAGGTTTCAGGCCACTGCCTCCAACTTCTCAAACCTCCACAAAAACATTAGTGAGACAAGGGAAACAGCTCAAGGAGTTTATAAAGAGTCAGAGGTATACAGCATGGAAATAGGTCCTTCTATTCAACCCATCCATGCCATATAAACACTTGGTTTTCTAATGACATGTGCATGGAACAAAAGTACTCATATTTTAAGTCAAAAAGATGGTGACATTTTGAAAAGTTATGAAAGGCAGCAAACATCCTAGTTCCATTCTTGCATAAATGTTACTCAGCCCATATGAGAACAGATCTCATTTTGGCACCTCCATACTTGTAATACTGCTGAGAAACTGATTCTATAAATCACCAGCAAACTGTGCCATCACTCCTTGGTACTCTGTTGTATTTCTCTGAACAGAAAAAGAAAATCTGATCACACCTGGATTAGAAACTTGATCTTTAGTAACTGTACGAAGTTCAGGGAAAGATGTGCTACTGATAATATTAACAATTTTTTTTTTTTAAATCAAGCTTTACTTTTAATAACTTTAATTTCAGTTTCCATCACCAGCAATGTAACTCTGAATCTTAATCTATAGACTTGTAACTGAAACTGCAAGAACTTCTGGAAATTTCTCTTCCTTATAAATTGCAATTTGACATCATAATTCAACCACATTTTACACTCACCTGGTGTAAAGGGAAAATTATCCATCATTTGAAGCCCACTAATTATCAGTAGCGATGGCTTAAACTGCTGGAGTTGTGCCTGAAAATCTTCAAGTGACTCCAAAATAGGATTGGAAGTGTCATGATGGACTATGAACCTAAGGAGATCAAATAGTCGATTATTTTCAGGTGGTTAAAACTGTCAAGTATAGTTAAGTACATTTATGCAACCATAATGATGGGTGAAATCTACTCCTCTTGAAAAGCAATGAACAAGGTGGCCACAGGGGAAGACAATTCACTTAAATGTCATCACCCGCTTTGGCTGCAATTAATTTAGGGTAAGAGATGAGCTGAATAGTTTCTGGGGTGGGGTCATTTGGTGTACACTAATTTTGAAACAGAGTACCTGAGCCCACCCTTTGCTCTCAAATCTGAACCCATGCCTTATTTAAAGCCCAACCACAAAACCACAGTCTGAACTCAAACATTTGGCATTTTCAGGAGCAATCCTTCATCTTACAACTCCAAGGGTGGTGGCCAGGTAGCAGCATATCCTCCACTGTGATGCTGCCAACCTCTGGTTGGCCAGTAGCTCCAGATGGGTAGGACTTCCTGCCACAAGGTGCCAGAAGATCTAACAGGCTATCTCCCCTTAGGAGGTAATGAAAACGCTCTCAACTTTAGAATTATTCTGAAAATCCCAATGTTAGTTTTCAGCTTTACTCTTTCAACTGAATTATTACAATCATTTTGTGCTTAATTCAAAACATGTTTTGTTACAGGATGTACATGTATTTGGAAAGGCAAGGATTGTTTAGGGATAGTCAATATGGTATTGCGTGGAGGAAATAGTGTCTCGCTAACCTGATTGAGTTTTTTGAGGAAGTGACAAAAAAAAGATTGATAAAAGCAGAACAGTGGATGTAGTGCGTATGGACTTTCACAAGGTGTTCAAAGTTCCGCACAATAGACTGTTTAGCAAGGTTAGATCGCATGAAATCCAGGGACAGCTAGCCATTTGGAAACAAAATTGGCTCAAAAGGTAGGTGATAAGAGGATGGTGATGCAGGGCTGCTTTTTCGACTAGAGACATGTGACCAGTGGTATGCCACAAGGATCAGTGCTGGGTCCACTGCTTTTCGTCATTTAGATAAGTGATTTGGATGTGAATATAGGAGGCAAAGTTAGTAAGTTTGTAGCTGACACAGAAGTTGGAAGTGGACAGCAAAGGTTTCTTCAGATGAACAAATGGACCAAGGTATGGCAGATGGATTTTAGATAAATGTGAGGTGCTACATTTGGGCAAGGCAAATCAGGGCAGGACTTACACACTTCATGGTCAGGTCCTGAGGAGTGTTGCTGAACAAAGAAACCTTGGAGTGCAGATTCATAGTTCTTGAAAGTGGAGTCTCAGGTATGTAGGATAGTGAAGAAGGTATTTAATATTACTTCCTTTATTTATCAGAGCATATTGCAACTGTAAAAGACATTGGTTAGGCCACTTTTGGAATAGTGTGCGCAATTCTGGTCTCCGTCCTATAGAGTTGGACGTACATCTCTATGACTATGTCTGCCAAACTCTTACCCATTTACACTGCTCAAATAAAAATGAATCACTGCCAGTGATCTTATAGTGATAGATGTAGCTTCATCCCATCTCTGGAGCAGAACACGAAAGTATTGGGAACTTGTCCCAGGGCAGACATGAAAAGATTATCCTGACCTTCCTTCCTAAGTTGTCACCTGAGCTCCGTATGGTGATGCATGGAAAAAGGATGCACTAAACAGAAAAAGCCTCTTTGTACACACTAAAGTAATGCCAGATGTAACAAACAATGGCAGGGGGATAAACTGCAGATGTATCAAAGTAGATGGTAAAAATTTGGAACAATTAAAATGAAAATCAAGGATTTTAAATATAAAACTGATATGTAATGCTTTCAGAGGCATTTTGTTTTACAAAGTCAATGAAATACGTTTGAATGAATGATAAACATGCAAACTAGCTTACATTTATTTACTAAAACTGAATGGTAGTTTGGTTAATTACCCTATGACAATTTGTGCAAACTGATTTTACACACCTGTTTGCTCTTCTAGACACTAGCTTCCCCCATTTGGCACCAGTTGAGTACTCTAGAATTAGGTGAATGTCAGTTTCATCTACAGGTTTGCTTGTAACTAGAAAGGAAGAAGAGTTGTTTGAAGAGGTCAAGAATTTTAGTTTATTGTAAAGTGATCATCAAGTGTATTATATAGCCAATAACTAAAACATCAACATTATAATCAGCTCCATGCCAATTAGGTTAAATATTTTAGAAGCTCCACTCATTATCCTGAGCTTAGAGCATATCTTACAATTAGACACGATGCAGTTAACATCACAAATCAGATCAGCCATAATCTTATTAAATGGGACGAATGACCTAGTTCTGGTCCCATTCTTATTATCTTATAGGATCTCATTGGCAAAAATTGAATTGACTGAGATTTGGGTACATGGTGGGGCAAGAAAATAAAAAGCACAACTAAAATGAGATACCACCATTCATTCCCACATAAGGACAATATTACCCCTAAACTGCTAGGCCACACTGCAACCTAAAGATACAGAGTAAGGCTTCCATAATAGCGTATAGTGAAGGCATATTGCCACAAAAGAAAAATAAAGAGATTAGGCATAACAACTAATCTAAAGAGGAACTCTGGTGTGAAGGCATCATTATCACAACCATAGAACCAAGCCATATTTCAAACTCGTCCTTTCAACTGATGAACTGTGTATGGCTATTGACTTTTTTGAAAAAGTTTTTTAAGCTCTCAAGAAGTTATGGCACATTACTTTTCAAATGAAAAATATCTTCACAGACAAAAAAGCTAGAATCACAAGGTTCAATCCAGAGACAGGTTTTACTGGAGTAGAATTAGAACTAAACACTGAGAAAGTGAGGACTGCAGATGCTGGAGTCAAGATTAGTGCGGTGCTGGGAAAGCACAGCAGGTCGGGCAGCATCTGAGGAGCAGGAGAATCGACATTTCGGGCATAAGCCCATCATCAGGAATGAGGCTAGTGGGCCAGGGCTGAGAGATAAATGGGAAGGGGCTCAAGTGGGTAGCTGAGAAAGTGATTAGTGGATGAAGGTGAGGGAGAAGGTGATAAGTCAGAGGGGGGGAATGATAGACAGGTACAGAGGGCGGAGCCAAGTTGGAGGCTTGGGACTGGGTTAGTAGGGGAGGGGAAAATGAGGAAGCTGTTAAAATCCACATCTGTCCTGTGTGGTTGCAGGATCCCTTCACCACCTCCAAACGGACCCCACGACCAACGATATATTTCCCTCCCCACCCCCATCAGCGTTCCAGAGAGACCATTCCCTCCGTGACTTCCTCATCAGGTCCACGGCCTCCATCAGCCCACACCCCATTCCTGGCACCTTTCCCTGCCACCGCAGGAAATGCAAAACCTGCGCCCACATCACTCCCCTCTCCTCTGTCCAAGGCCCCAAGGGATCCTTCAACATCGGTCAGAAATTCACCCGTACCTCTATCAATGTCATGTACTGCATTCGGTGTGGTATCCTCTACATCGGGGAGACAGGACGCCTTCTTGCGGATCATTTCAGGGAACATCTCTGGGACACCTGCATCCACCAACCCCACCACCTCATGGCTGAACACTTCAACTCCCCTCCCACTTAGTCAAGGACATGCATGTCCTGGGTTTCCTCCACCGCCAAACCGTTACCACCCGAGGCCTGGAAGCAGAACGCCTCATATTCTGCCTTGGGACCCTGCAACCACACGGGATACATGTGGATTTCAACAGCTTCCTCACTTCCCCCCACATTATTCCCACCACCCCACTCCCATTTATCTCTCAGCCCCGGCCCACTAGCCTCATTCTTGATGAAGGGCTTATGCCCGAAAAGTCAATGCTCCTGTTCCTCAGATACTGCCTGACCTGCTGTGCTTTCCCAGCAACACAGTCTAGAACTAAACACAGCCACTTACTATTACAGAGTACTCTACATTTCTTCAAATTAAAATGGCAAATTGATGACCTGTGTATCATCTGGGTAGAAACACAATCAGCATTAATTCAAATTAAATTTTGTTTGTTCTGGCTCTATTAAACAAAACATCGATCTCCAAAGCCAGTCATTTTCTAGATAATGGTCACTAGGAGGTATGCAATAGCAACTCAGTATGACTAGTTTAAATTTCTTTTTAATCCCATTCTGATTGAGTGTACAAAACCTTATCAGAAGTGCAACATTTACACAACAGCATCCATTAAATTGTAAACTAAGATGATATAAAGCCAATCAAGTGTAGTTTGTCTTTTTCAACTATCAATTTTGACATCTAACCATTAATTTCCCAATTAAAAACACCACCAGTTAAGATCACAACCAACCCAGCAACCTCTATATCCCAACGATTTGACCTCTGACTGAAGGTGCAGTGATTGATCATATTTCACTGTTTTATTTCCCCTCTATTCCTTACCCTCCTGCTTTCCATTGCAAGAACTATCCATTAGTGTCCTTCATAACTGTCAATCACATAATACGTTCTTAATTCCCGAATTAGTCATTCTTTTAAAGTCATGTCTCAATCTCATCTGTCCATCTTTTACTAGCACTCAAAGTACAACGTTATTGTTTGTTACCCAGCATGTTAACAAAAATCCAACTATTGCAAATTGGCAGCATTATGAAAGAAAGGAAGATTCCAATCAACAGGACAAAGCTCTTGGCCTTGAGATTCTACAGATTGTTACATGCAAATTAAACTATGTTAAGATCCTCTGTTGATCCTTCACCCTCCGCTACCATAAACTCTATCTTGTCCAAAGCTCTGCAGCTCAGTGTCTCGCCATATCTTAACTGTGCTCACATCATTCCTTCCTTTATTGTTTTTCAGCCAGTGACCAAAGGTGTTCCACTTCTGTTTGTCACCTATATAAATGATTTAGAGGAGGATATAGAAAGCATGCTTAGTAAGTTTCTGGATGACACCAAGATTGGTGGTATAGTGAACAGTAAAAGGTTATCTAAAGTGACAATGTGATTTGATCAATTGGGTCAATTGGCTGAAGAGTGACAGATGGAGTTTAATTTGGATCACTGAGAACATAGAACATAGAAAAATACAGTACAGAACAGGCCCTTCAACCCACGATGCTGTGCGGAGTAATAATCCTAATCTAAAATAAAATGATCTAACCTACGCACCCATCAATTCACCCCTGTCCATGTACACATCCAGCAGTCACTTAAAAGTCCCTAATGACTCTGCTGTATTTTGGGAAAACAAATACAAGACAATTACAATTAAAAGTAGGGCCTTGGGCAACACTGTAGAACAGAGACCTTGGGGTTCAGGTACATAATTCTTTGAAATTTGCAGTACACATAGATAGGTGGTAAAGAACTTGGTTAGCACACTATCCTACATTGCTCAGACCTTGGAGTACAGGAATTAAGACATCACGTTGAGGCTATACAGGATGTTAGTGAAGTCTCTTCTGGAACACTGTGCCCAGTTCTGGACTCAGTTTATAGGAAGGATATTATTAAGCTGGAGAGGATTCAGAAGAGATTTACCAGGATGTTGCCGGGAACGAAGGTTTTGAGTTAAGAGGATAGGTTGGGACTCTTTTCCACTGGAGCATAGGAGGTCGAGAGATGACCTTAGAGATTTATAAACTAATGAGGGGTATAGAAAGGGTGAACAGCTTGTGTCTTTTCAAATCTAGGGGGCATATTTTTAAGGTGAGAGGAAGAAGATCTAAAAAGATGAAGGACATTATGTTTTAAAAGCAGTGGTTCGTCTGTGGAATGAACTTCCAGAGGAAGTGATGGACGAGAGTACAGTTACAATATTTAAAAGACATTTAGATAAGTATATGTATACGAAATGTTTAGAGGGATATGGGCCAAACACAGGCAGATGGGACTACTTTAGCTTGGGATTATGGTCAGCATAAGGGTCTGTTTTGTGCTGAATGACACTGTGACCTTCACTGATTCCTGCCGTTCCATTAAAATTGTCATTCCCATCTTTAAGACCCTCCAAAATCAAGGTGTAATCTTATTTCAGAGAATTCCTTCAATCTTACACTGCTCTCAACTTTTATTCCTCCAATTACTGCTCGACCATGCTTGTAAAGAAAATTTTAGTAGCTTGGCTTTTTTTGACAACTCTCTCCACAAACCTCATCAACTAATTCTCAAAACTGAAGCTGACTTTGTTACACAATTAATATCAATTCAAATTATTGATCATGACATACTTCTTTGTGAGTCAGAGCCACTTTGGGGTATTCAATTAATGTGCTCAAGCTGTTCACATGGACTGGTGTTTAAGATTATACATGTGCTTAAGCCAAACATGACTTTATTGCTACAAACCAGTCACGTGCTCTTGAAGGACCTCAATAAGGTCAGGCGTAAGACGACTCCCAATGAGTACTTCACACCCTTCCTTGGCAAGACGATTCGCCATGACCGGTGCATTTCCACCTAATGACCAACGTACTCGAGGAAGACCCTGGGTAGCTTTCACCAACTTACGAAACAATGTATCATTGGAAATAAAGCGTCTGAAAATAAAAAAATTGTAATGACATTAAAGTGTAAGAATACAATCTAAGAATTTTAAAATAGGAGGCTGTTTTGAGCTCATAACTGCGCTACCTCTAAAAATTGTTATGTGGTCTTGACTCATCATGAAAAATAATTTTCCTCTACTGTTATTTTCTTCCTTATTCTACTTCTCTACGACACCTCATGTTTTACATTGAATAACCAATGAATAAATATCAGACTGTCAATCTGCACTTTAATTAGGAATTCAAACTATGTTAATATTGCCAGCCTGATTCAAAATCATTTTGATTTCATAATAGAGTACCACCACATTGTCAAGCTTTTCTTGTTTGTACGAAAAGAACCCAGAGTTCTGCAGTCACTTTCCAAAGTAAAAAGTCACACCAAAAACAATTTAAGTAAATATCTCTCCAATACTTTCCACAGTGTTAACATGTTTCAACAACAAAAATAAAGTCAACCACTTCACACTTACAATGAAATTACAATAAGTCAAAATCGGATAATCCAAAATTCTATAATTGTAGCAAATGGTTAGCCAGTCCCCATGGCAAAAAAGGATATCCATCTATTGGATTTCCTAAAGTCAGTCAAAGTTAGAAACTCAACTCCAGATTAGTCAAATTAGTGCAAAAAGATGAGTAATTTAAAAATGTTGTCGCTTGAAGACAAAACGAAATTGACACTGCAAGTGGAAAACCGAGGTGCAAACTAAATAATAGATGTCATTAAGGAGTGGGAGATTCCACTGTCAAGTTTTGTCAACCATCCTGAAGCAAAAGGCCATCATTTTAGAACTAATAGGCATTCCCTCCAGCAAAGATGATGTTGAGAACGGTTATCTTTTCAGAGGGTAAAGCAATTTCACAAACATGGCTCAGTGCAGCTCAAGCAGAAATATGTTTCATCGCCAGCAGGAAAGGAGAGTCATCCTAGGGTACCTCTGACTGCAACAAAGCAACATGCTGCATTCAAGCCAGGCAGGACTCAAAACTACAATCGTCTGATTCAATGTCAGACGTGTAATCCATTATGCCACTTGGCCGACACACCAAAGAGGTCACCTGCAGTAATGAACATCTGGACTAATTCATAGCAAGGTATAGCATCGCCATTACATCATAAGCGATGAGGCTGTGATAATTAGTGACTGCATTCCTTCTAAGCTATGTAGTCACTGAAAAGGCAAACATATGCCAATTATGGTATCAACTTCCAGTTCCAGGGATCAATGCCCCACATGGACCTCAGGTCTGTGCAACCAAAATAATTTAGAAGAAACCCGTGGTTAGGGGTGCAGGGAGATTTTCAAACACATTTGACTGCACTAAACAACATTGTGGACTGTATCACACTCACCAAAAGAACACAAGCTAAGCAGAAATTCCAGAGCCAATTCCCAACATATTTCCATGTCTTTTACCTGGCAAATTCATTATAATGCACAAACTGATGGAAAGAAATGAAGAAATTTTTCTCATTTCATACCACATTCCTGCTTTCACTTGCTTGTTCTTCGCTGACTCTGAGCAGACTTGTAGACAAATTGGGTTACACAAGGCCTTCCTTGGCCTTCTCAAAGCCCGAATTAACACAGCAGCTTGCTGCACTTTGATTTATTGTAGCTTTACTGTACATTGTACCTTTAACGTTATACTATATAACAAGGTGATAATCAGAGCAGGTGATTAGACAACAGAAAGTTGGCATGACCACTGAATCCTCCACTGTCAACATCCTGGGGGTTACCATTGACCAAAAACTGCATTGGACTAGCCATAAACATTCTACGGGTACAGAGAAGGCCAGAGGTTAGGAATACTGCAGTGAGTAGTTCACTTCTTGCTTTGCCAAAGCCGGTCCACCATCTGTGAGGCACAAATCAGGAATCCAATGGAATACTCTCCACTTGCTTGCATGTGTTCAGGTCTAACAACACAGTCAGAGTTATACAGCACTGAAACAAAACCTTCAGTCCAACATGTCTATGCCGATCAAGAGTCCCAATTGCCTATGTTTGGTTTATGTCCCTCTAAACCTTTCCCATTCATGTACCTGTTTTTTTTAAAATGAGATTAGATTAGATTCCCCACAGTGTGGAAAAAAGCCCTTCAGCCCAATAAGACCACGTCGACCCTCCAAAGAGTAACCCACCCAGACCCATTTCCCTCTGACTAACGCACCTAACATTATGGGCAATTTAGCATGGCCAATCCACCTAACCTGCACATCTTGGGACTGTGGGAAGAAACCCACGCAGACACTGGGAGAATGTCTGTGTGGAGTTTGCACAGTCATCCAAGGCTGGAATTGAACCCCGGTCCCTGGCGCTGTGAGGCTGCAGTGCTAACCACTGAGCCACTGTGCCACTCAGCAACTGTACCAGCGTCTATCACTACCTTTGGCAACTCGTTTCATATATGAATCACTCCATGTGAATAAGTTGCCACAGTAACAGTTTTAGTTAATACAGTGCAGATTTACAACAGAGACGAGGAGAAATTACTTCTTTCAAAGGAGCATGAATCTGTCAAATTGTGGATATTGGGAAATTGAGTAAATTTGAAGAAAACAGATTTTTAATTAGCAATGGGTTGGACCGTGGGCAGTTATAAGGAATTGAGAGATCTGCAATGATTGCATTAAATGGCAGAGTAGGGTCAAGGGACTGACAGACTTGCCTTCTGCTTCTAGTTATTTTCTTAAATAATTACTTTGTGCCATTTCTTCTGCATGGACCCCCCCCACCAGATTTTAAAATTTTCATGACTGCCTACAATTGACCCACATTTGTTTTTGATCCGTTTTCTTTTATGTGTATTTATAAAATCCTCCATAGTCAATGCATTTTATGCTACATGCTATTTAACATGCACATTCTATTCTCCCTTTATTTATAAACGTTCCTTGGCCTTCCTTACAGAATTATAAAATGCTCCCAAACCTTGGCTATCGTGCTATATGGCATGCTTAGAGTCTATTTCATTGTTCTTGAACTTCCTGTAGGCCATGTTTGACCTGACATTGTTTATTATAGAAATTCGAGATATTTCACATATGGCAATGACAGTGCTGTACCTTTTAAAAGGAATTGGGTGAAATAGAGTACCTGACCATCAATCTTATTAGAGGTTTCCTGAATCCAGTGGAGGAACACAAGGAAGACATTAGATCTGAGAAGCAGGATACCATTCAGAACAAAAGCAGCCATTTGATTGGCATTTCATTCATAAACATGCACTCACAGTTCAGTAGCAGCAATGTGTATCATCTACAAGATGCACGACAAAATTTCCTTAAGACTCCTTTAAAACACCTTCCAAAGCCACGACCACTACTATCCACAAAGACAAGGGCAGCAAATACATTGCAACACCATAACTGGCAACTATCCCTCCAACGCATTCACCATCCAGACTTGGAAATATATTGTTGTTTTTCAGTATCACTGGGTAAAAATCCTGGAACTCCCTCCCTAATTGTTTTCTTAGGTCTACCTGCACCAGACAGATTACAGAAGTTCAAGGCGGCAGCTCACCAGCATATTTGTGAAAGTAAACTGAATTTGGGAATATAGAGGGGGAGACAGGCCGCCGACTTGCGGAGCGTTTCAGAGAACACCTCTGGGACACCCGGACCAATCAACCCAACCACCCTGTGGCTCAACACTTCAACTCCCCCTCCCACTCCACCAAGGATATGCAGGTCTTTGGACTCCGCCATCGCCAGACCACATCAACACGACGGTTGGAGGAAGAGCGCCTCATCTTCCGCCTAGGAACCCTCCAACCACAAGGGATGAACTCTGATTTCACCAGTTTCCTCATTTCCCCTACCCCCACCTTGTCTCAGTCAAATCCATCGAACTCAGCACCGCCTTCCTAACCTGCAATCTTCCTGACCTCTCCGCCCCCACCCCAAACTGACCTATCACCTTCACCTTGACCTCTTTCCACCTATCGCATTTCCAAAGCCCCTCCCCCAAGTCCCTCCTCCCTACCTTTTATCTTAGCCTGCTGGACACACTTTCCTCATTCCTGAAGAAGGGCTTATGCCCAAAACGTCGATTCTCCTGTTCCCTGGATGCTGCCTGACCTGTTGCGCTGTTCCAGCAACACATTTCACCAGTGAGCATTGCTCAAACTTAGGACCTTAGCGTCAGAAGGCATGGCCATCAATGAAATAATTAAAATAAAAAAGATGCACAAGTTGGCCAAAATCTTAGGAATAATTCTGAGGGTTAAAATACAAAAGATTGCAGGTATGAGGAGGGGGAGACCACAGAGAGATTTAAAACGGTGACTGAAAATTTTAGAACTGTGTTAATCAGGAATCAAAGTAAGTCAACGAACACAAGTGTGATATATAAAACAGGTTATGGCACAATAAAGAAAGTGACCAAAATATCATTCTAACTTGCAACCTTTTACACCAAAACATTCTATCTTTAATTTCCAGCTCTACATCCTTAATTATAAATAGTTCATATCTGGCTACTGTTTGGCCAAATTAAAGCAAGACAAGTCACCAAGTTGCAATTATATCTGACACAAAATGGCTGACATTAGAAGTTAATAAAATCAGTCTGCATCACTACTGCTACTGTGACTTCTATCTATAGCTGTGCCAACAACCGGCTACTGGTTCGAGTGTTACTTTGGATCAAGCCAGGAAGAGTGCTAACTTTTGGCTCTTATACATTACCTCAACTTTTCTTTCTTTCTGCTCTGCAACCGATTCCATAAGATATCTGAATCTTCATTCCCACAGAAAAAATAGTTGGTTTGATTATCATCCAAATAGCTATGCATTATTCTTCAAACCACAACTCATTGGTGCTCTATACTGACTCTACCCTATCTGCGATTTAGGTAAAAACAATGACTGCAGATGCTGGAAAACAGATTCTGGATTAGTGGTGCTGGAAAAGCACAGCAGTTCGGGCAGCATCCGAATCCAGCACCACTAATCCAGAATCCTATCTGCGATTTACCCACCACTGGAAGGCTGGACGACTCCTGTTGTCTATTTGATTCCCCATTTATTAATTATGTATCTTAACATCTGACAATTAACCAGGCCTAAGTTTCCATATTAGTTTAACGCACTTTGGATACTGCTCCACATACAAGTTCTTCATTTCTATTTCCTTAAGGAAATAAAAATAAAACTCAAATCTTTCCTTTCTACTGTCATGCCCTCTTTCAAGTCTCCTTATCAAATACTATACGATTCCAACTCCCAGAAAGATTTCTTCTACCAAAGGCTTGACAACATCTTTGTATACGCTCTTATTATTCCTCAAGGCATCTGGTGAAAGATTCATTAAGGCACTTGGAACTCAATATCAGCAATAACTCCAAGTGCTCCTTCTATTTCATCAAAACTGTCACCCAGTTTTCACCTTTGGGATGTAAATCTTGCTTATTTCCTTCCTGCAAAATTCACCAATTGCACCGCTGACCCAGTCAACTCTGCGTTTGGATTCACTCTCACTGCCTTTTCTGCATCTGCATGCAAAAATGTCTTTTCAGTTGTAAACAAAAGTCCTACCTATCCATGAACTTACTGAGGATCATTACCCCTCAACCTGATTTATTTCATGTAAATGAAACTTTATTCTCTGAATAAAGCCTTCTTGCCCATCTCTACCTGTTACCACTTCATCAACTTAGCCCAGTGGTAACAATGCAGCTCTCTTTTCTGCTTGAGCCCTTAGTCCAATGATATTTATTGAGTTTCACACCTTGTTCCATCCTCAATTTCTCCATGCCCAAAGTAAAATAAAAATTGCAAAAATCTCTACTTTCATCTCTCAGCCTCTTCACCATTCTCAGTTATTTTATTTGTGCTCTCTTTCCACCACCTCCCCCCACCCCACCAAATGTATTGCACTTTTATCCTCCCTTAATCCTGCTCTGCGGTATAAACTCCTCAACTCATTCATATCCACCTGCTTGACGGAGCTCTCTCACATAGCATCACATTTTGCGTATCATCAAACCACAGATATGGCCACTTCTAATTACAAAGTCTCTTACCAACTTTACCTCAAGGTGTCCAATCCTGGTTGGAAGTAAGCTACGCCTACCTTATAACTGAACTTTCCAAATCTCTCACTCTCACTCTCTCATATCATTTCTACTATTACATCTGAAACTGATACCATAACGCCCGATAAAACCAGTATTCCAGTGCCATTCTGCCAGTATAATCCTCATGGCATCATGGTGGACTGAGAAAGCAAAATAGCTGCAACTCTTTGCTGACAAACACAAACCTGGAGTTTCTTCAGTACCACCAAAACAATATATAGACCCAAAACTTTTGGCCTCAAACAGGTATGGAATAAGGATGGAACTACTATGAGAGACAGGGAAAACATCAGTCTCCAATTAACAAAACACTTCAAAGAACTTATGAACTACAATACAATCAATCATGAATGGGGACATATTTTAAGACAACTTGACAAAGGCCAGCTATCCAGATTTGGATATGCCGGTGTTGAACTGGGGTGTACAAAGTTAAAAATCATACAACACCAGGTTATAATCCAACAGGTTCCTGATGAAGGAGCAATGCTCCGAAAGCTAGTGCGCTTCCAATTAAACCTGTTGGACTATAACCTGGTGTGTGATTTTTAACAGCTATCCAGAGATATTCATCGACATCCTCAGTCTCCTACACTGACAGTATTATAAATCCTCAGGTCAAGACAGGGGTCAAGCAGAAAAGGGTCCATGCCCCAGCCTTTTTGGGATTTTGATTGTTACCATTCTTCACTTTGTCAAGAACAAACTTACCTGTGGGGTGGACTTGACTACAAAATGGATGGAAAACTTTTCAAATCTCAACTGGTTGAAATCCAAGAAAGTGACAAACACTGCTCACAAAACTTCAATATGTGAATGACAAGGTCATCTGTTCCCTTAGAAGAGAATCTTCAAGCCTCACTTACCCAACAGGTATTACCTAAGAATTGCTCTCAGCCTCAACATAAAGACTCAAAACCTTTATCACACAGGTCAAGTTTCATTCTATCCCTCCATTCAGATCAATGCAGAAATCCTCCCAAAATGTAGGATATTTTCCTTATCTTTCATCTAAGGCTAACAATGATGCAGAGATTCAACATCATAGTCCGAGTGCCACCTTCTGACAACTAAGGATGACAGTCTTCGACAATCATGGTATCCGTGCTGATACCAAGTACCTTGTGTATGAGGCATCATCCTTGCAACTTTGCTAAATAGCTGAAATTTGGACGACATATAGACACTATCTCATGAACTTTGCGAAGTACCAAAGCCACTTGAAACATTCTCTGGATCAATTGGAAAGATATGCATACTAACATCAGCATCATTGAAGCAGCTATTAGCACCAACCTAGAGGCCACAATGATCCAAAATCAACTCTGCTGAGCCAGCCATGTGCTTGGCTTGTATGAGTTCCAACTGCCAAAGCAAATCTTGGCCCGGCTCAAGCAAGGTACTCAAACGAGGACTACGATAAAGGAAACATTTCAAAAGATCTCTGAAGGCTTTCCTCAAGAAATGCAATGTAGATTTTAATGCCTAGGAGACCCTTGTTCAGAAGAAACCAACCCAGAGGAAAATCTTTGAGGAACAACTCATGACAGCTCGTGGTCTTTTAAGAATTAAGCCATTTGAACAGCTGTCTCTTCCATTTCTCTCAATCTACCAGGCCAAACCAAGCCCTAGCTGTGAACTTTGATCTTTGTTGTCCCATCTTGCTTCACACCATCTCAGAACTCACCTTAATGAAAATCACATCCAAACCCCTTCAAACCCTATTTCCATTAATATGCTGACCACTCAACTTTACTTCTTGGCCCTGAAGTTTGCGAAGAATGTGCTCTTCAACTACTGCCTCTCTTCTTTAAATCAACCACCACCAGCCTCCTTAAAAAGGATTCCCTTCTCACTATTATTGTAAATTACTCCCCATCTTCAAACTCCCTTTCCTCTCCATAGTCCCTTAACATATTACCACCTTTTAAATCTACACCAGTTTTCCGCCCAAAATCCTATAAAGTAGTCCCCCGTACCCACGGGGGATACATTCCAAAACCTCCCGCAGAAGCCCAAAATCGCAGATAGGTGCAAAGCCTTCCATTTAAAAATGGGGAACATACATTCCCGGCAGCTTCTTGGTCCTAGAACATTCCCCAAATGTTCGAACCACGATAAACCACAGTAACTGTAGATACAGGGGTCGCCCGTATTCAAATGCCTCCAGTTTGATTGCCACTCCACCAAAACTACTCTGACCAAAATCATAAATGACACATTGAGAAACTGCGACAATAGGCAAGCTATTCTTTGCTCTTTTCAACTTGCATACAACTTTTATGGAGTCATCCACAGGAATAACAGTGTTGCTCATGGCCTGGGTTCCCAACTTGACACAGGCCACATCATAGCAAGCCCCTGGTCAGTCCAAGGCAGGCAGGGTAATTGGGCCTGATGTACTTTATAGTCCCAGCCCTTGCTTATCCACACCACTTTCGCACCTGTACTTCAGCTGAGTGAAACTGCATTAACTTACTTTCTCACCTTTAGTGTTCAGGGAGACACTAATGCTGGGACTCATTTAAAAAACAAACTGTTCACACCCGGTGGCACATGATCATAGCAAGAATGGATGCAGCACAGTCCACTCTCCCCTAATAATGCAGCATTAACCTAAATTCTTAAGAATACTAACATGTCAGTGTAAAGGTTTTTCCAACTTGTGTACTTACCATTGTTGTAGCTTCTCTAATTAAGGATGGTGAACAGTTAAACGTGCCTTTGTAATTTAGCATCAGCATGAAGTTACTTTGCATTCACTAACGGAGAATAATTACAGAAACAAAAGAAAAGTTAAAAATCACAACACCAGGTTATAACCCAACAGGTTTGTTTGGAAACACTAGCTTTCGGAGAGCTGCTCCTTCATCAGGTAGCACCTAACTGATGATGGAGCAGTGCTCCGAAAGTTAGCGCTTCCAAATAAACCGGTCAGACTACAACCTGGTGTTGTGTGATTTTTAACTTTGTCCACCCCAGTCTAACACCAAGTCCTCCACATGACAAAAAAAAGGAGCCAAAGGAGCCATTTCTCAGCCAAAGTATTACACTAAGGCATACAAAAGGTTATAGCTTGCCTTGTGCATGATTTTCTGTGTTCTAAACATGAGCTCACAAAAATAATTTAAGTGACTATTCTCACAATAGTATTATTTTTGGATTTAACAGTACATTTGCGTGACTAAATGATGACTTGGTCAAAAACTACTAAATCACAAGGCTGCACGACAACTGATTTCCTAATACACTTAAAATAGTTATGCTATCAAAATTTGGTTTTGAAATAAATTATTACTAAATGTTAATCTCAACTTACAGCACAATCCTTTAAAAATATTAAAGGAATATTATGTATTATACTTAAGAGTCTTGCTGCTGTTCTCGAATGAAATCATAGTGATAATGTTTGAATTATTTTTATTAAAATTATTGATTCATAGGATGTGGGCATCGCTGGTTCAGCCAGAATTTGTTGCCTACCCTAATTGTCCAGAGCAGTTAACAGTCAACCACATTACTATGGGTCTGGCATAAAATAAGATAGACCAGATAGGAATGATAGATTCCTTTCCCTAAACAAAAAATTACTATGCTATCACCTATCCTACTTGTTGTTACTATATTCGTTATTTTCCAGAAATTGTACAACATCAAGTTTTATCAAAAGGTGATGACCAATATGCTAAATCTCATTCAAACTTATTTCTTACTCCGATGCAGCTCCAGGAGGAAAGAAGTAAGCAAAGCTTTCAGCCAACTGTTCTTCTGATGTGATGAAATTATGATGGATAGGATTCTTGCTTGGTTTGATGCCAGCTTTCTTTAACAGAGCAATTCCATCTGCCACAATGTCAAGACAGCCACCAAAACCTAAAGCAAGGTCAAAATAAGTTTATGATTAATATTTAAAAAGAAAGTTAAGTGTAGGTTGTACAGTAATGCAGAAAAAGCATACAATAATATGATAACGATGGAATAATTTGCTTTTGAGTGTTGATTAAGGAATAAATATTAAAATTGGATGCAACAGAGAACTCCCAAATTCTTCTTATATGCTCCACTGCATCTTTTACATCCACCCAAATACAGAAATGTCTCTAACTGCTCAGATGAAACACGACATCGCCATCAATGCAATATTCCAGAACTGCTTTGGAGTGACAACTTAGGTCAGGAGATTGAGAGATTTGAATCCACAACTTGTTGACTCAGATGCAAGAGGACAAGCCACTGTATTACTAGATAATTTAGATTACCAAGCAGTTCGATTTAGATTACCCCCAAGTAGTGCAGGACCAGAGGTCTTTATCCATTCAGGAGTGTGGCCAAAGCAAAAGCTTATAAAATCGCAACCTGGCTTGAAACTGAAATCAGACATTCCAGAGGCACAAAAGATATAATGGAACAGCGATCTACATAGAATGGTAATGATTAATCAAAAGTGGGATCAAGGCCCAAGAGTGCAATGTTCAGATGAACGTTTTATAAATGGAGCTGGATGGTGTTGCTGAATCAAAGCAAATAAGATTACAGCTACTAAAAGCCGAACAACATAAAGACATTATTTTATCACAGGTTGAACCAAACTGATAGATGAATGTTTATATAAAGATTTCTATAAAAGCTAGATATACCAGTTAATGTTTTCATATTAAAAATTTAGCAACAAAACATGAGGTCTATTTGGCACTTTCAAAGAACAATTCAAGTTAACTCCACTTTGTCACAGTGTCATAGACCTTCGGTCCAACTCGTCCATGCCGACCAGATATCCCAAACTAATCTAGTCCCATTTGCCAGCACTTAGCCCATATTCCTCCAAACCCTTCTTATTCATATACCCATCCAGATTACTTTTACATTATATCAGCCTCTATCACTTCCTCTGGCAGCCCATTTTATACACACACCACCCTTGCCTCTTAGGTCTCTTTTATATCTTTTCCCATTCACACTAAACCTATGCCCTCTAGTTCTAGACTCCACCACCTCAAGGAAAATACCTTGTCTATTTACCCTATCCATGCCCCTCATGATAAGTTATACCCCTTGTCATACTTCTTTGTCAGATTACAATACAAAGCAATCTTTTTTGGATGTTTCTATTTTAATTATTAGAGGAGTGTCAACCTCTGCTCTGTTACACATGCCAGAGGGATGTTGATAGTCAACATACTGGTGTGGATCTGGAGTCACCTGTAGGCCAGACCAGATAAGGATGACAGATTTCCTTCCCTTTAAAAATGACAGTTGCAAGACTGATGGGTTTTTACAATAATTAATGACAGGTTCATGGTTACCAACACAGAGACTGGCTTTATGATCCAGATTTGTTATGCGTTAATTCAACTGAAATTCCACCACCTAGCAGTGGTATTTGAAACGGCAGCATTAACTTGGGCTTCTGGATTTGTAGACATTAAGACAACACTATAATTTTCCCCTAAATCAGCAGTAACACATTTTAAATACATCAGTACCTTCACACAATTGAATGGAAGAAAATATTGTTAAGCAAATGCAACATAATACACAAAGGGTGGTACAGTGGTTAACACTGCTGCCTCAGTGCTAGGGACCTAGGTTTTGATTCCAACTTCAGATGATCGTCTATGTGGAGTTTGTACGTTCTCCCCCACGTCTGCATGGTTTTTGGTTGGGTGCTCCAGTTTCCTCCCAGTCCAAAAATATGAAAGTTAGGAGGATTGGCCATGATACATTGCCCATAATGTTCAGAGATGTACATGTTAAGTGCACTAGCCACGTGAAATGCAGGGTTACAGGGATAGGTGATGCATCTAGTGGGTTGGTCTTGAGGGTCAGCATGGATTTGTTGGGCTGAATGGCCTGTTTTCAAACTGTGTGGATTCTATGATTATGGGGCTCTAATTGTCACTGTATTATCATTCATAAAAGGCTCTTATGTTCTATTAAAAAAATAAGTTCAAAGAATCCTAGTCAGTTGATACATGTTATTCAAACAAAATGATGTGGGGAGCAATGCATTCATTTCTGGATATGCAGTAAGCTGAATGTCATGATTAACATTGTCTCAATGTCACAAATTACTTTATGCTCACAAAGCTGTCATTTCAGACCTCAGCTGAAACAGTAATTTACTTCTATAGGCAAGCTGCCCCTGCAATGATAAACGGAGCTGAACCACATAAGTTAGCACAATCACAAAGATGGATTGCTTTTGATACACACCATTACACATCAATATATGACAAATTACTATCATTACACCATCTCATTGACACTATCTCCTTATAAACAAGCGTGACATTCAAATGATGACAGCATTGTTGTCCCATTTCCCCAACATCCCCCCGCCCACCAGTTGAAGCAAAACACTCAGACGCAGTATAGTTTTACATCCTCCATTTTTTTTCTGGGGCCTGGAGGGAGAGAGAACAAATCGTCCACGTGCACACAGACGTGAGTTCTCGGTCTTCTCTCTGGAACAACAGTGTCTAAAATGAATTAAATAGTCATTTTACAGGGAGGAGCATCCAGATAAGGCAAAAAACCTATTGACTGGGAGACCATTACAATCAGCGAGTGTCAATAGAAAAGATTAAGCCATCTGCTGTTACAATGAATAACTGGCTTCACATAATAAATACATTTCACCTTGTTAAACTGATCTTACATATGGAATACTTCCAATATTGTTAAATGGCTCTCTATAATAAATACTTTTCCACCTTGCTAACCCCTTGCCTCCAGCACCCCATTGTTAACTGCAAGTTCTTATCTGATCTGAGTCATGCTCAGTTGAACCTCTTGTTTCTCAAAACCTAACTCCCCCTACCTGTTCATACCCAGTATACATTCTCAGCAAGAGTGTCAAAAACAAAGCGCATGCTTCCCTTGGCGATGTTTTTCAATTTAATTTGCAACTATCGCATCTCCAATTAGGATTATTGGAAAGAATTATTAAATTAAAAACATTTATTGTGACCATCTTTGACATTTAGTAATTCTATAGAAATAAACACAAACAAGCAATTTAAATGATGTGTATTGTTCGAACTGTATATCATAGAAAAAGCAACTAAATCAAAAGGTAGCATTGTGAACAAAATCACCCTCAAGCAGGAGACCCCTTTGGGGATACAGGTCATCACAGATGATCAGCAAGTGTGTGGAAGACCATATACCAAGGAAGTCAATCCGGGTGTTCCCCAACAGGGAATCCTGGATGAATCAGGGCATACAGAACCTGCCAAAAACCAGGTGAGAGGACTTCAGATCACGAAACCCACTCAAATATAAGAAATCCAGGTATGACCTTCGCAGAGCCATTAAGACAGCCAAGGACCAAAACCAGTCTAAACTACAGACTCAGAGACACCCGGCAACTATGGCAAGGACTGAATGACATCACAGGTTCTAAAATGAGACAGTGCAAGATAGCAGACAATGACAGATCGTCTCAACACCTTCTATGCTCACTTTGAACACCTATTCCAACAAGCCCTGACAAACCTATGCCAATCACTGCATCAGATAGCGGATCAGTTTTCCTTCGTGTGAATCCAAGGAAAGTGATGGGACCAGACAGAGTACCAGGCCATGCACTCAGGGCATGCACAGATCATCTGACAGAGGTCTTCTCGGACATCTTCAACCTCTCCCTGCAGCAGGCCACTGTCCCTGCCTGTTTCAAGAGAGCCAACATCATCCCTGTACCTAAGAAGGCTCGTGTAGCATGTGTCAATGACTACTGCCCAGTGGCCCTAACTTTGGTGGTCATGAAGTGCTTTGAAGGGCTGATCATGGCATTAATTAACTCCAGCCTCTCCTCTACTCTTGACCCACTCCAATTTGCCTATCGGACCAACAGATCCACGTCAAATGCCATATCACTTGCCCTTCACTCCTCTGGAGAACATCTTGACACCAAGAACAGCTACATAGGAATCCTACTCATTGACTATAGTTCAGCCTTCAAAACTATTATCCCCTCGAGACTGATTACTAAACTTAGTAATCACAGACTAAACCCCCTCTCTGCAACTGGACTCTCAGTTTCCTGACCCACAGGCCACAATCAGTGAAGATTGTGGACAATATTTCATCCTCACCAAACACGCAACACTGGAGCTTCCCCCAGAGGTGTGTACTCAGCCCCCGTCTGTACTCACTGTATACCTATGACTGCATCGCCAAAAACCAGACTAATGCCATTTACAAGTTCGCTGATGACACCACCATAGTCAGTCGAATCTCAGTTGGTGACGATATAGACAGGAGGTGGAAGACCCGTAAAAATGGTGCACTGAGAACAACCTAGCTCTCAATGCCGGCAAAACCAAAAGGAACTCATTATTGACTTTTGGTGGGATGTTACTCATGCCCCCCTACACCTTAACAGTACAGAGGTGGAACAGTGGACAGTGTCAAGCTCCTGGGAGTGGTCATCCACAACAAGCTTTCTTGGACTCTTCACTGGGACACACTGGTTACAAAGGCCCAACATCTCTTCTTCCTTAGGCAGCTGAGGAAATTTGGCATAACAGCGAATACCCTTGCCAACTTTTATAGGTGCGCCATCGAGAATGTTCTGACTGGATGTATTACAACCTGGTTTGGCAACCAAACCATTCAAGATCAGAGACGATTACAGAGAGTGGTGAACTCGGCCAGGACATACACAAAGGCCAACCTCCCATCTATGGAGTCCATCTACCAGGAAAGGCTGTCAAGGAAAGGCTGCCAGCATTCTCAAAGATCCATCCCGCCCTGACAATGTTTTTCCACAATCTCTACCATTGGGGAAAAGGTACAGAAGCCTGAAAACATGCACCAGCCAGTTTCGAAATAATTTCTACCCTACTGTTGTTAGAATACTGAATGGACTCTAAAACTGTTAACACTCTCCTGTACCGCTGTTTTTGTTTTTGCCACTGTCTACCTATTATTTACTTAACTATGTTATTTAACTCTGATCTGCCTGTATTTTTCACAAGACAAAGCTTTTCACAATTAGCCTCACAATTCAATTTCAAAATGGCTCTACCCAGCACACGGATTTCTGTCTGATCTTGCTAAATAAATGTGGCTTGAAGAGCACACAATGAAATAGCTTTTCCCCACAAAAACATTAAACTCACCTTCCATTGTCCATCTCCCAAAACAAAAACCTCTATCTAGGGAGTGTAGAACTATATTTGTCACTCTAGGCTGATTTCTACCCTGCCCCCTCATTAATTCCCTTTACAGTCAAGTTTATGTTTGCAGAGCCTGGGGCCATATTCAGTGACTTACTGGTTAACGTGGCTCACTGAAATTCTATTGTATCAATCTTTTCTGTTTACATGCCTGTTTGAAATTCACTACTTTCTACATATTTTTCAGCCAATTTGTTAAACCAAAGCTGAAAGAATACAATTAGCGAAGCACGCAACAGAAAACAATATCTAGAAGGGAATGACCTACCAGACAATTTTTTTTAAATTCAATCCAGTTTACAGAAGTTTACATTCAGACTACATAAGCTTGTAAACCCATTTGGCACAATTAGGGATAAAACATTGGTTTCCCATCCCTTGCTCAGTTCAGCATTTGTGGAGAGAGAAAACAGTTAAACGTTTTAAGTCCACAGCTGGGCTTGAACATTCATTCTGTTTCCCCCTCCACAGAAGCTACCAGACTGGAGTTTCGCCAGTATTTCCAATCACTAGTATCTGCATAATTTTGCCCGAAATACCACCACATCAGCCCCATACACACAGGGTCTGGTTTCTTCCAGATTCAAACTCTTTCTCTAGACTTACCTGCTAGCCATTATAACTACAGAATCCCCTTTGTGATGCTTCCAAATCCTCAGTGCTTCTTGATACAGAAACTCTAAGGATGATCAGAAGATCTCAACTTTGTCTTAGCGAACTCAATTTATACATGTGCACAATCTTATACATATATGTTTGTTTATTGGTGGTCAACCAAAGAATACAAGCACAGATTGTTTGTCAGTTTCTTTGGACTTCTACAGAACTGAAGGTGCCCCATATCTATACAACAGATCCTAATTGGAAAATATTGTTTCAACTATAAAACAGTTATGACATTTGATAGTAAAGAATAAGAATATTAGAGGTCAGCAGCACTGAAAAATGGCCTTAGGCTCAGAGTCTATGCTAGTTTAAAAAATATCTAACTATTCCAATCCCATTTTTCAGTACGTAGCCCATAACCTTGTATGCCTTGATATTGCAAGTGCTCACATGAATACTTCAATGAGGGTTTTTTGCCTTTGAGGCAGCAAGTTCCAGATTCCCAACACCATCTGGATAAAACTTGTTTTCTCTCACATCCCCTCTAAACTCCCTGCCCCTTACCTTAGATCTATGCTGCCAGTCATTGAGCATTGCTTAAAAAAAGACACAGATCGATGAAGCTTTTCATCTAGCACATGTCAGGATAATTCATGAGATACCAGAGTAAGGGGAAAACTAACATTCTTTGGTAAAGTGCTCAACTGATTGGCAAGTGATTCCTCATTGCAATGTCTTGATTAATCAGTTAAGGACGAATGACATTGATCGATCAAGACAGTACCCTGAGAAATGAATCATCAAATGGCTGTCACCTATTTTGCTGAGTTGACACAGGTAAAGTGAGTACATGTGCTGTCTACAAAAGATTAGGACCCTTTGTATTGATATATAAAAAGTTAGCGCCATTTACTGCCACCTAAGAAAAATAATAGGAAATCACATCACCACAGGAACTTACATCACCAACCCAAGGAAACCTAAACAGTGCTTCATCTGGAGGCTCACTGATGATGTTACCTAGTATGGTGATGAAACATCTGAAAAACGAACCTTCCAGCTCAGCAAGCAAACCTACCTCCAGAACCTCAACCTCAGGAATAAATCTTCACCTACTCAAAACATTTCAGAAATCTGGAGAAATAAATAAGACCGACTTCCAAAAAGCAAAACCAGATGGTACCCAAAGTTCACAAACCAAGAGCCCCCTCAGACCTGGAACACCAATTTACAGATTGGCCAAGGAGCAATACCAAAGACTAAAATACTTAATAGAAGACTGATGCCACTCCATCCACTCCACCAAGAATTCCTGAAGACCAAAGACACCAAGATTGAAGAGGATGAAATGATGGTCTCCTTTGACATAACAGCCCTGTTCACATCCATCAACATCAGCCTGGCCAAGGAAATACTGACTACATTATTAGAAGAACCAAAGACACAAAATCCAGACACCACCAACTTAATCAGCAAGGGTATTGTCATCAAGCTTACCACCCACTTCACCTTCAACAACAAAACCTACAGACAAAACAACAGAACACCCATGGGATCTCCAATATCAGGGTTCTTAGCAGAAGCAGTAATGCAGAGATTCGAACAAACAGCTCTGCCAACCATCCAATCCAATCTTTGGGTTTGTTATGTGGATGAAAGCTTTACCATCACTAAACAAAACAAATTAGAGGAAACTTTCAAGATCATCAATAATACCCTTACCTGGCATAAAATTCACTAAAGAGGAGAAAGCAACAAACTGCCACTCCTAAATGTTGCAGTAGAGCAAACAGCCAGTGGAGAACTTCAAACCAGCGTCTACAGGAAAACAACGCATACTGACATAATACTGAACTACAGAAGCAATCATCCCAACATCTACAAACAAAGCTGCATTAGAGCATTATTTTAATGAGCCACCATACACTGCAGCACAGAGGAACTACGCAGAGCAGAGAAAAATCATCTACACAGTGTATTCGGAAAGAACGGGTACCCAATGAACACAGTGCGTTCATTTCTCAGCAACAAACCCCAACAAACAGACAAAACACGTTCAGAAACCCTAGCCACTCTCCCGTACATCAAAGACATCTCAGAAATGATTACCAGACTACTCAGACCACTTGGCATCATGGTAGCCTACAAACCCACCAACACACTAAAACAGCAGCTAATGAACTTGAAAGACCCTACACAGACAACGAGCAAAACTAATGTCATTTACAAAATACCGTGCAAGAACTGTAACACACATTGGACAAACAGGCAGAAAACTAGCCACCAGGATACAAGAACATCAACTAGCCACAAAAAGGTGTGACCCACTCTCACTGGTAACCTTACATACAGATAAGGAAGGGCACCACTTCTGCTGGGACAACACATCCATCCCAGGACAAGCCAAACAGAGATACGCATGAGAATTCCTAGAAGCATAGCATTCCAACCAGAACTCTATCAACAAACACACTGACTTGGATCCCATTTACCACCCCTGAGAAAAATAACAGGAAATGGCATCACCAACCCAAGGAAACAAACACATAAATAGAAAATGGGCCATGCCACCCAGTGCTTCATTCGGAGGCTCACTAATGATGTTACCTAGTATTGTGACAAAACATCTGAAAACAAACCTTCTAGCTCAGCTAGCAAACCTACATCCATATATAAAACTTCCAATATACAGAAGCATGAAACACTGAATGCAACTCAAAATCTTAAATTTTTACAGTCACATGATAATACTTCTACAAGAATCCACTTGCCAACTAATCAACACTATCATCTCAGAATATGTTTCCCCTTTAATTGGTACTCTTGCAGGTTGTCCTCAGCCACCACTGACGTCAGTACTACTACTGGTTTTAACACTGTTCTGATAAAACCTCCTGTTTAGCTAAAGCAACCCAAAAAAAAAACGTTAGGACATAAAGGCATGTCTAAAAACTCTGAAACCAGGAAGCAGGAAGTGCTTACTTATGCACGATTCTTAGAGATATTGTGTATTTTGTATTGTATTGTTTTGAAACACTTCAGCCCATTAATCTCCACTTGGTGATTCAACTAAAGTGGGCCATTTTCTTTCTTCATTTTATAAGGCCTTTTCGTTCACGACTTTCGGTTAGAAAAGATGGATTCATTTTTTTTAAACAGAGCAACCTGCTAGCTAACATCTAGGAATTTGCATTTTTTACTTTAGAAAAGGGGGCATTCAAACGAGTAGCTGAAGGTTTTTTTTTCTCCAAATGTCCCATTCATTGCTGGTATATAAAACAAAAACATGAAATTAAGGCGATACAACAGAGATCGAAAGATCTGCACAAGAGAAATCCAGACGGTCAGGAAGGTGCAATAGAAGTAAAATGAGACTTGCGCAGCTTGTAGGCGTTTAAAGACATTCCACTGAAGCAACAAAAGGACTGTGCATCAATATTGAAAAATAAGAAACGTTGAACAAGATAAACTGACAGTATATTTGTATGACATTTCAACCTGCTTTTCTTTATTCACTAACAGACAACTACTGAGTGCACAAGATATTGTGTGAAGGTGGTCTCGGATTCCTTACCTACTGCCACTCGGGGCCGCTGGTTCAGGTCTACTTTCCTCTCTGCTTTCAGCAGCGAAGTCAACACGGTCTCCAAACGCGAGTCCAGCTCGTTGCCCACTTGCTGCCGGTACCAAAATGCAGCAAAAACGGCAAAGAACGAGAAGGCAACACCGCATTTTAGTCCGTGGCCCATTTCGGACCGACGGCTGGCAAACACTACAACAACAAAGTTCAACCTGTGCTGCGCAGGTAAATCCAAGCAGTGGGGGCTAAGGGTTACCAAGGCAACGGAACCCGTGCTCGCGAGACACGGTTTCACCAACGAACCTTCACCCAGGAAACGGCCACGTGACTCTGTTCAAATCCTAACTGTAAAACAGGACCGCAAAAGTCGTACACCATTAACGGGTAAGAAATTTTGCTCGATTCAGAGCTGATATATATTTTGTCTCTTGGTTTCGTCCTTCTCGATATATGGCCGCCGTGGTCTAATTATCTGATTGACGTGGACTTTTTCCAATGAGATCTTGGCAAGGGGCGGGAATAGAGTATGTACGTTAGATCGTCAGTTTTGAAGAAGCGTCGTTGAACTCGAAGTGTTTCCACGTTGAATGGTTTGACGTGTTAAAGTCAACGTGGCGAGGGACAGATTTAATTTAGAATCAAAACGACAGGAAAACCATTCAGCTCATCAGTTAACATTTAGGGGATGCAGAATAATTCTGAGCTGAGCTTGACCTTTCTATTCTGATTTGAAAAGGAGCGATTCACCCAAATCCACAATCCTCTTTCGCCCCCCTCCCCCTGCATATAATTCCATTTCAGATAAATGATCAACCAGTCAGAATGAGGATTGCACATAACCCTTTGGATTGCAAAGAGTTGGAATCGTAGAATCTCCACTGCATGGAATGACAAAAAAAACGAGGTAAAAACAATGACTGCAGATGCTGGAAACCAGATTCTGAATCAGTGGTGCTGGAAGAGCACAGCAATTCAGGCAGCATCCTGAACAGGCAAAATCGACGTTTCGGGCAAAAGCCCTTCATCAGGAATAAAGGCAGAGAGCCTGAAGCGTGGAGAGATAAGCTAGAGGAGGGTGGGGGTGGGGAGAGAGTGGCATAGAGTACAATAGGTCAGTGGGGAAGGAGATGAAGGTGATAGGTCAGGGAGGAGAGGGGGGAG
>NC_057718.1:21661049-21661282 GCF_004010195.1 Chiloscyllium plagiosum | reverse complement strand
TTCAAAGGAGAGATTGTTAAGGGTGAGGACCAGTTCGGCCAAATGAATGAGAGTGTCGGTGGAGGGGTACTGTTGGGAACGTCTGGAGAGGAAAAAACGGAGGGCTTGGAGGCCCTGGTCATGGCGGATGGAGGTGTAGAGGGATTGAATATCCATGGTGAAGTTGAGGCATTGGGGGCCGGGGAAACGGAAGTCTTGGAGGAGGTGGAGGGGGTGGGTGGTGTCTCGACTGT
>NC_057718.1:21658861-21661004 GCF_004010195.1 Chiloscyllium plagiosum | reverse complement strand
TTGGGGGCCGGGGAAACGGAAGTCTTGGAGGAGGTGGAGGGCGTGGGTGGTGTCTCGAATGTATGTGGGGATTTCCTGGACTAGGGGGGATAGGACAGTGTCGAGGTAGGTAGAGATGAGTTCAGTGGGGCAGGAGCATGCTGAGACAATGGGTATGAGCTCCAATTATCTTTGCCTTTCACTCTACAGTACTTCACATTGTGCACTCTTATTTTGCAATTTTTCCCCATTGTGACTACATTTTGAAGTTTGAAATTTATTATAAACCTGGGTCAGTGAGGGAAGATTTTGTATGTATGTGTTTTGGGGAAGGTGGTGGCAGATGCTCCACAAGTGGGTCTGTTTTCTTGGAGTTCATGACCTAAAATTTCTGTTCTTTTAAACTCACCCACACTCACTTTAGGAATCCCTTGGCTTCCTATTAGTTGATAAATTGAGTTTCAATTCCTGTTTCCTGACCTCCAAAAGACCATTACTTATACATTTGACTACACCCGTTTGTACCTATCTCCAATGCTTTTCATTGCTACTGAATGTTTATTCACACTTTTTTGGTTCCAGATTTGAGTATTCCAAATAACCTAAGTCCAAAATTGCAACTCATTCTAGGATTTTTTTACTATTGCATCTAACAATTTAAATTGATTTTCTATCAACTGGTGTATTGTTTTTTAAAAATCTTATGTTTATCTTTGCCCAAGTCCCTTCAGTGCCTTGCTAACTCTCTAATCCCCTCTGCACTCAGTTCTCCCAAGAATGGTATCATCTTATTGAATTGCAGTCCAGTTCTGCCAACTGAATGGAATGATTTAACCCTTTTCTCGCTCACTCCTGCGGTCTGTCTTCCCTTTTAGAATAAATTGTTTTCACAGAGAAAAAAAAATCTTTGAATACTGTTGGTGAATAGTTTTCAAAAGACTGCTCCCCTTTCAGAGTCCACCAGCGTGGTAGTGTGTATCAGTCTTGTGTCCAGATAGAAATGCTGAATAACTGTCTTCGAAACCCCAACTCCATTTTATCTTAAAATTAAAGTTTAAAGTATAACCTTTAATGAAGACTGACATTCCTAACACTTCCCTGTAAAGCTCATTAGTGAGTATGACTTTGAACAGTCATGTGACACCTCTTTGCTCCAGTTAATCGTTCATTAAAACAGCACCAAAAAATAAGTTTTGTAAATTATTTGTCTATAGAAGAATGATTGTCCAATCATTACATGGCTGTCGACATTGCCATGATTGAGTTGGCTGCTGTGTTTCTTAGCTTCTACTGCAACAGCTGTTAGAATTGAGATGGGAGGTATGCACTATCTTTCTCCAGTACTAAGCTCCACAGGTTATAACAGAAATGTAATTATTTTACCTGCTTCCTGATATGGCTGATCATATGTTTCTCTAGATTTGATTTAAAAATACCATAAACCAGGTTTCTTTAATAATCACCAGATTATTGATTTATTACTCCAAAGAGACATTTTCATCTTGAATTCATCAGGATAATGCATGTGAAACACCTATAATGTATACAGGAGAAAAAACCTTTTCTGTACAGTATAAGAATCTTGATTGTTTTGCAAGCAAACAGCCAGAGGGAGATACTATTTCCTGTGATCCACCAGTGGGAACAGACAACCCACAGTTATATGGTATCACACTAGTACTGAAATTTGCATACTGGATAACTTATTTGCATGTCAGGCAGAACTGTTCTTGGCTTTTTTTAAAATTAACTTTCAAATGTTCACAACTAACAAAGTACAGTACTGACTGTACCTAACTGACCCAGCTAGCCTGTGTTTGTAAAACTCAAAAGCATATACAGCCTTAAATCTGATTCTTAGTTGGATCCCATTTATTAAATGAATCGCAGGTCAGGTGAATTGGCCAGGCTAAATTGACCAAAGTGTTAGGTGCATTAGTCAGGGGTAAATGTAGGGGAATGGGTTTGGGTGGGTTACTCTTCGGAGCATCAGTGTGGGCTTGTTGTGCCTAAGGACAGGCAAAATCCGAGGACAGGCAAAATCGACGTTTCGGGCAAAAGCCCTTCATCAGGAATAAAGGCAGAGAGCCTGAAGCGTGAGAGATAAGCTAGAGGAGGGTGGGGGTGGGGATACAGTAGCATAGAGTACAATAGGTCAGTGGGG
>NC_057718.1:21646077-21655150 GCF_004010195.1 Chiloscyllium plagiosum | reverse complement strand
ACCTATTGTACTCTATGCCACTCTCTCCCCACCCCCACCCTCCTCTAGCTTATCTCTCCACGCTTCAGGCTCTCTGCCTTTATTCCTGATGAAGGGCTTTTGCCCGAAACGTCGATTTTGCCTGTCCTCGGATTTTGCCTGTCCTCGGATGCTGCCTGAATTGCTGTGCTCTTCCAGCACCACTGATCCAGAATCTGGTTCCCAGCATCTGCAGTCATTGTTTTTACCTTGTTGTGCCTAATGGCCAGTTTCCACACTGTAGGAAATCTAATCTAAACAATTCTGAATGTGCTAAGAATTATGCTGACAATCAGTTTAAGATTTAGTTGGGATTGCAGTGTGGCATTCTTGCATATACTGGAAGTTACATTTATAAATGCATAAATCCTGTTTATGGAATCCCTACAACATGGAAGCAGGCCTTTTGGCCCATTGAGTCCATGCCAATACTCAGGAGGGCATCCCACCCAGGCCCACTATCACCCTGCATTTTCCATGGCTAATCTACCTAGCCTGCACATTCCTGGACAATTCTAACATGGCCAAATATCTAACCTGCACATCTATGTATTGTGGGAGAAAACCAGTTCACGTGGAGGAAACTCACACACAGTCACCCAAAGGTGGAATTGAACCCAGGTCCCTGGCGCTGTGAGGTAGTAGTGCTAATCATTGAGCCACTTTATTTGTTGCTATGCCAGACAGGAGAAACATGTACATGGCTGTTATCTATTTTGAGTTGAAACTGGGCATCCTTTGGTAAATTTCTTGGAGCAACGTCCTCAGAATCAATTAAACTGCTTGGATTTAAATTTAATTAAAACTGACAATTAACTGTCAGCATTTAACTGCTGTCATGGAAAATACAATGTCTCTCTTCTCATATTGTTGTAAAAGGAAAACTACTTTTTCATATTTGTGGAAGATAAGAAGTTTCAACCAAATGTCTTTTCATCAGACTTAAGCTACTGATGACCAAAATATGATTGTTGATTTAATTATAGAAAGGAAACAATTCTACATTTTCACAACCAAATAAGTGAACAGTTTGTAATTTTAAAATGATACATTTTTATCCCTTTAAATAACTCAGCACACATAACTCAGCACACATACTGACAAAGCAAAGATAACAACTTCTGAACAATATGTCATAGTCCTTGAAAACAAACCAGATTACATTTGAGATGTTCAAGGTGACTGCGGTCTCATGTTCTGGTGAATATTATGGAATGCATGAAGTTGTCACTGGGGACATTTTGGATGCAGTTTAGCAATATTCGGCAACTTCCTCATGTCAAAACTGCTTGACAGACGAGATCCACAAGAAGGGTTCTTTTTGAGAAACTGTGAGAAAGCAATTAAGATGTTTTACTTCAACAAACTGATCACCAATGACTCAACAATATGCAAAAATATACCTTGTAGCCTGACAAGATGTAACCCCAGGCAGGAACTGTCTAGTAAATGAGCAATCATTGCAGATATGTGACTACCAAACATGCTGTATTTTATAAGATTTATAAAAGGTTTATCTCTTTTATAAAAGAAAAAGTCCTGGTGTCAACAATTCTTCAAACCGAAGTTCATAAAAATGTTTGCATATGAAGCATTCATGATGCCACACTTCAAAAAATGGCTTGAATGTGCTTTAAGACCTCCTTAATTTGTGAAGTGTATTTTATTAATGCAAACCTTTCTTTCAGATTCTGGAGAAGAACACATAACTAGACCCTCATTTATCTTGTGTTCCTGAGATGACCTTTTATGATTAACATTAGTCCATCGAAATTCACTGCAATACCTCATTACAAGGCTTTAGCCTTTGAGAATCTATAACATATTTCTGCTGTATGACTGGAATCTACTCCAACTGGGAAATGTATAGAACATGAAAAATCCTAAAATCCAGAGGCATAAATACTGTGAAATAAAATGCAATCCTTTGCACAAAAACAGGGGTGGACCTGGTCATTGCTGCTATGTGGAATTCCGTTTGAGGAGGGAAATGGCTAATTCAATCCTTTATCCATCCTGATGCGGAGTGCTATTTGCCATGTCATTTTCAAATAGCAGGGGATAATCTAAAAACCATTCTGAGCTAATCATTTTGTCCAAACTATTTCTTTTATGTGAAAGGACTACATCATTTCACTAATAGTTAATCCCACTTAGTACTTATCTGGACGTTGCATGAAATATACAAGTAGACATCCTGATCAGCATGAACAACAGGATAACAGGATTTGAAATATAGACACAGAGATGTACAGCATGGAAACATACACTTTGGAGAATGAGAGGAACTGCAGATGCTGGAGAGTCAGAGTGGAAAAGTTTGGCACTGGAAAAGTACAGCAGGTCAGGCAGCATCCGAGGAGCAGGCGATTCATGTTTTGGGCACAAGCCATTCATCAGGTATTACTTGCTATGTTTTTCCAGCGCCACACTTTTTGATTCGAAACAGACCCTTCGGTCCAACTCGTCCATGCCGACCAGATACCCTAAATTAACCTCATCTCATTTGCTAGCATTTGACCCATTTCATTTTAAACCCTTCCTATTCACGTACCCATCCAGATGCCTTTTAAATATAGTATTTATATCAGCCTCCACCACTTCCTCTGGCTGCTCATTCCATACACACACCACCCTCCTATGAAAATGTTGCCCATTAGGTCCCTTTTAAATCTTTCCACTCTCGCCGTAAAACCTATGTCCTCTAGCTTTGGACTCCCCTAGCATGGTGAAAAAATCTTGGCTATTCACCCTATCCATGCCCCTAATGATTTTGCAAACTTCTATAAGATCACCCCTGAGCCTCCAATGCTCTGGGGAAAATAGCCCCCTCCTATTCAGCCTCTCCCAATAGTTCAAAACCTCCAACCCCAGCAACATCTTTGTGGATCTTTTCTGAACCGTTTCAAGTTTCACAACACCTTTCCTCTTGATGGGAGATTAGAACTGAACACAGTGTTCCAAAAGCACCTCACCATTGTCCTCTACAGCCACAACATGACCTCCTAACTTCTATATTCAGTGCACTGACCAATAAAGGTAAGCATACTAAATGCTTCACTACCCTGTCTACCTGCAACTCCACTTTCAAGGTACTATGAACCTGCACTCCAAGGTCTCTTTGATAGACAACACTCCCCAGGATCTTACCATTAAGTGTATCATTCCTGCCCTCATTTGCCTTACCAAAATACAGAACCTCACATTTATCAAAATTAAACTCCATCTGCCACTCACTCACATCGAGCACTGATTAAGGTCTATTGCCCAAAACATTGATTCTCCTGCTTCTCGGATGCTGCCTGACCTGCTATGCTTTTCCAGCACCACACTTTATGAGTTCAATCTCCAGCATCGACAGTCCTCACTTTTTCCCACTCATCGGCCCATCTGATCAAGATCTTGTTGTATCCTGAGATAACCTTCTATGAATCCTTATAAAAGGGTTCGAAAGATGAGTTAGGATTGGTCAACCTGAATCAGGATGACAATTAATACAAGGTGGACCAGCTTTGAGGATTGTAAGTAGTGATCATGGTCTGGTAGGGAGAACAGAGGGATCAGTGCAGTCAAGAAGGAGGGTCAAGAATGGTAAACCTGGCTCACAGACATGTAATTCACATTGGAAGGACCAATCATATGTAGGAATGCAAGTTATCAGCCAAATCTGAGGGATATTTTGGCTGAAGTTTTAACTAATCAATTATCGCTGATATGATTATCAATCAGATTCAGGGTGTGTGGGGGTCTGAATTGAGCATGGCCTGGGGTAGAAACAAGTTTGCTTATGATCTTACAGTAAAGGTTTACGCAATATGTCATGATGAAGTGTGTGTGTTTGGGTGAGAGCTAAGGTTAAATCATGGAGGGATTTAATTCAGTTGAACCAATCAAGGTTTTGTGTAATGCTACTTAGACACATCTCAAGGTTTTTTCCATTTTAATAAATATTTTAATAAACAAGTTAATGGTTCACAAACCCGATGTCTGTGCAATCCTATTCTTTCTAAAATCCTAACATCCAAGAATCGTTTGTCAGGGGTGGAATACTTGCATGAGGTTTTCTTCATGCAAGAGAATCAGTAGAGTGGCTCTTTGTTGCAGGCTCACCTTAATCTAATCTTGGCTATGCTTTATCTTGAGGGTGGGACTTCTGGTGTTTGATTATCCTAATAGCAGATCTTTGTCACATGTCAGAGTTCACACAACAGCAAAACATACTATATTTTGCAACTTCAGAAATCGATTTACTCACTGAAAACATTTTCTACACAATTCATTCCATCAAACTCTTGATTTGTGCCTTGTGGGTGGTAGACAGGGTTTGGGGAGTTAGTAGGTGAGTTATTTGTTGCAGGATTCCTAGCTTCTGGCCTATTGTTGTAGCCACAATGTTTACACCCAGGATGTAACACCTAGCATAAAGGAAGATGTTCATGGTTGTTGGGGGTCAACTTTGATATTTGCATAATGTTGAATACCATTCCTCACTTCTCAGATACTAGAACACTCTATGTCCAAATGCAATAAAACCTGGATGATATCTAGTTGACAAGGTTGATAAGTAACATTTGTATCAGGTACATGCCCGGAAATGATCATCAACAACAAGAGAGGATCAAACCATCACCTTGACATTCAATGGCTTTACCATCACTGAGTTCTCTCACTGCCAATATTCTGGCTCTTACCATTTACCAGAAACTCAATTCGACTAGCCATATAAATACTATGGCTGCAAGAGCAGACCAGAGGCTGGGAATACTTCAGCAAACAACTCATTTCAAACAACTGTTTCCAAAGCCTGTGCACCAATTACAAGGCACAAGTTAAGAAAGTGATAGAATACTCCCCGTAGCTGGATGAGAGCTCTGATAATATTCAGGAAGCTTGACACCATCCTCGACCTGCTTGATTGACACCATATTTTCCAACATTCAACCACACACACAAACAGCAGTATGTGCCATTTACAAGATGTACTGCAGAAATTTACCAAGGCTTCTTCAATAGCACCTTTCGAATTTGTGACCTTTACCATGTGTAAGGATAAAGGTAGCAGATGAAGGGGAACACCACCACTGTGACGTCTAAACAGTTTTAAGAGGTATATTTTCTCCTGTTTTTAAGAGAAGTTTTGAGCCATTGGTGAAGAGCTGTCTTCTCCTCCAAGCCAATTAAGTAAACAACTTGTGATGTTTTGGTTTTTTTTTAAATTGGTACAGTAGAAGCAGCATGAATGGTTGGAGTCAGGTTCCCACAGAACCAGGATTTTAGTTTATCTTTCAGCAGTTGTTGGGCCTTATGAAGCTAATATGGAAGTTGTTATATTTCTCTCTCTCTAAAAACTTGAGTTCTCTTTCTTCTGCCAGAATGTAAGGTAGAAAAGCAGAAGGCTGGGAGAACACAGCAAGCCAGGCTTGTCGACTTTGGATTCAAATATCTGCAGTTTTTCTTTTGTCTCTAACTAAGAGTTGCTTGTAAGACAATCTGTTTTACTGACTTTGCCCATGTCAAGGGTGTGTTTATGGGATGTTGCTATATCAGAATAGTTACTTTTTAGTAGTTAAATAAAAATATTAGTCTGTTAAGTTTTCCAATAGAGTTGAAGTTATACTAATTCTTCTTTCTTTTGTTTGTATTTTAACAATAGTGTAAGAATAAAATTTGATTTGCTTGAAGCCAAGTAAATTGAGTTATATCTGGAACACAGCACCGTACACCTGCCTTTCAATAAGGTAAACATTAAGTCTAGGCTATCTCCTTAATATACTTGAGGGGTTGGTCTGGTCCATAACACCATCTGCAAGTTCTTCTCCAAGCTTCACAGCATCCTAACTTGGAAATACACAACTATTTCTTCTGTGTGCTGTAGTCAAAATCTGGAGCTCCTTCCCTAACAGAATGTGGGTGTGTCAACACTCAATGGCAATGGTTCAAGAAGGCAGCTCACCATCATGTCAAGGGCAACTAAGGATAGGCAACACATGCTGGCCCAGCTAATAAAGCCAATATCTCCTGAACAATTTTTTGAATATTGTGTTTTTACAGTATATAATAAAAGTTCATCATTTATAGCTCATTTTAATACTGGTCCCTATTTAAAGGGTGTTATTGAAATGATAACTGAGTTAATGTGTTATAATCTGTAAGAATATTAATCAGGCAGATCTCAGCACAGTAGAGTAAAAGACAAGTTGAAATATTTGCAACCACCTTTAGCCAGAGCAGATGACCCAAATCTGCTGCCTTTTGAGGTCCCCAACATCACCTGTCAGTCTTCAACCAATATTATTCACTATTAAAGGCACTGGTAATGCAAAGTCTATTGACCTTGAAAACATTCCGCCAAAACTAGTGAAGATTTGTGCTCCAGGAGCAGCCATGCTCCGAGGCAGTGCTGCTACAATACTGACATCTGCTCAGCAATGTGGTAAAATTGCCCAGGTACATTCTGTCCACACAAAGCAGAACGAATCCAATCCAGTTAACTACTGCTCTGTCATGAGAAGAGTTAGCAGAGAGCACATCACTGCCATCCATGTCAGCCCTGTTGGCAGTTCTGTAGTCTTAGGGGCCAAGACCAAGATTTCAAGCAGTCACTAAATTCTGAGTCTGAGAATCAAAAACCAGGTAAGTGTTGTTCAGCCTCATTGGATGGAGAGACAAGGTTTGCTGGTGTTCTTACAGATGGACCAGGAGGAGCAGGCACCCATGGGGGTGAGAGGCAAGCCTCCAGGTAAATGGTTTGCCTGATGTGGAAAGGGTCCTTGAGAGAGGGGTTCCCTCTTCCCAACCAGGCACAGTGACCCACCAGATATCCACAGTCTCCCCACACTCTTTGAAGTCTCCTCGGCAGCCTCAAAATAGTGACAAAGCATACTAGTCCAGGCCTTGCTTTCCTGCCATAAAATTGAGCATATATTAAATGTGGAAACAAAGGCACCCAGGAAGTTTTATGGCTTCACCAGCCTGTAAATCCATTTACAGATGATTGTAGTATTCTGTCCAACATCTCTGAAAAGGTATATTTCCCTGTGTTCAGTAAAATGTGTTAAATTAAAGTGGGTTGGTATGCATGAGCTGAATAGTTTGTTTCCAACACCAAACTCTGCAAATTCCATGCATGCATCCTTCAAATAGATGCTTGCAAGGACTTTCTGGGATCTCCATTTTTCATACATTTCTTCAATTTGGGCAAAAAAAACTCAGATTTATTTTTAATCTTTCCCTCAGTTTAGATAGAGGTTTATAAAATCATGAGGGGCACAGATAGAGTGAACAGCCAAGCTCATTTCCCAAGGGTTGGGGAGTCCAAAACTAGAGGGCATAGAGTTATAGAGGTCTATAGCATGGAAACAGGCCATTCTGCTCAACCTGTTCATGCCACCTAGTTTTCATAATTAAACTAGTCCAATCTGCCTGCATTTGGTCCATATCCCTCCAGACCTATCCCCTCTGTGTACCTGTCTAAATGTTTCTTAAATGACAAAATTGTACTCGCTTCCACTGCCAGCTCTAGCAGTCTTTTCTAGATACTCACCACCCTATGTGTGAAAGATATTCCCATCTGGATCCTTTTGTATCCCTCCCCTCTCATTTTAAACCTATGCCCTCTAGTTTGAGACATCATGAGGAAAAGCTATTGGAAATCTACCTTATCAATGTCTGCCATTTTTTTATAGGCCTCTATAAAATCACTCCTCAGTCTCCTAAGCTCCAAAGAAAAATGTCCCATCCTATGTAACCTCTCCTTATAACTCAAACCTTCCAGTACAGGTAGCATCCTAGTAAATCTTTTCTGCACTCTTTCTAGTTTAATAATACCCTTTCTTTAGCAGAATGACTGAACTGCTTGCAGTACTCCAAATATGGCCTAACCAAAGTTTTGTACAGTTGCAACAAGACGTCATGACTTTTACAGGGAGAAGAAAGTGAGGACTGCAGATGCTGGAGATCAGAGCTTAAGAGCGTGGTGCTGGAAAAGCACAGCCGGTCAGGCAGCATCAGAGGAGCAGGAGAATTGACATTTTGAGCATAAGCTCTTCATCAAGCTACCTTCCCCCTATCCTCAATCCCCCTCCCATTTATCTCTCAGCCCCCCGACCCACAAGCCTCATTCCTTATGCCTGAAAAGTTGATTCTCCTGCTCCTCGGATGCTGCCTGACTTGCCTGACCTGCTGTGCTTTTCCAGCACCACAGTCTCAACTCTGATCTTTATGAGGCCCTATTTTCTCCCTGGTTACTCTTTTACCCATTATATGCTTGTAGAATCTCTTTGATTCTCCTTTATCATATATGCCAAAGCGATCTCTTGTCCCTTGTTTTCTCTCTTAAGTGTACTCAATCAGGTAGGTAAAAACAATGACTGCAGATGCTGGAAACCAGATTCTGGATTAGTTGTGCTGGAAGAGCACAGCAATTCAGGCAGCATCCGAGGACAGGCAAAATCGACGTTTCGGGCAAAAGCCCTTCATCAGGAATAAAGGCAGAGAGCCTGAAGCATGGAGAGATAAGCTAGAGAAGGGTGGGGGTGGGGAGAGAGTAGCATAGAGTACAATAGGTAGGAGATTCTTGTAGAGAGAGGAGGAAAACTTCTTCAAGGCAGGCATCCTTGCAAGAGGATTCGCAGTAGGGTTAAAATCAACGAGGTAAAAACAATGACTGCAGATGCTGGAAACCAGATTCTGGATCAGTGGTGCTGGAACAGCACAGCAGTTCAGGCACCATCCGAGGACGGGCAAAATCGACGTTTCGGGCAAAAGCCCTCCATCAGGAATAAAGGCAGAGAGCCTGAAGCATGGAGAGAGGAAATGACCTGGGAGTTGCAATGAGAGAGAGACTCCCTGAGATTCTTGTAGAGAGAGGAGGAAAACGTCTTCAAGGCAGGCATCCTTGCAAGAGGATTCACAGTAGGGTTAAAATCAACGAGGTAAAAACAATGACTGCAGATGCTGGAAACCAGATTCTGGATCAGTGGTGCTGGAAGAGCACAGCAATTCAGGCAGCATCCGAGGACAGGCAAAATCGACGTTTCGGGCAAAAGCCCTTCAT
>NC_057718.1:21637316-21643498 GCF_004010195.1 Chiloscyllium plagiosum | reverse complement strand
GTACTCTATGCCACTCTCTCCCCACCCCTACCCTCCTCTAGCTTATCTCTCCATGCTTCAGGCTCTCTGCCTTTATTCCTGATGAAGGGCTTTTGCCCGAAACGTCGATTTTGCCTGTCCTCGGATGCTGCCTGAATTGCTGTGCTCTTCCAGCACCACTAATCCAGAGTGTACTCAATCACCCTATATACTCCTCAAAGAATTCACTTGATCCCAGCTCCCTATACATAGCATATGAATCCTTCTTTTTCTTGACCAGGGCCTCAATAAGTCTCATCATCAGGGTTCCCTACTCCTGCCAGGCTTGCCCTTCATTCTTACAGGAACATACTGATCTCTCTATTTCACTTTTGAAAGTCTCCCACTTACCAGACCTTTGTGTGCAAACAGCCTCCCCAATCAACTTTTCAAAGTTCCTGTCTGAGACCATCAAAATTGTCCTTGTCCCAATTTAGAACCTTAACATGTGGACCAAACATGTCCTTTTCCATAGCTTTTTTAAAACTAATGGAATTGTGGTCACTTTATTGGTTTAAGTTGAGAGGGGAAAGATTTAAAAGGGACCTAAGGGACATCTGTTCACACAGAGGGTGGTGAGCTGCCAGAGCAGGTGATGGAGATTGGTACCATTAAACACATTTAAAAGGCATCTGGATGGATACTTGAATAAGAAGGGTTTCGAGTGATATGGGCCAAATGTTGATAATTGGGACTAGATTAATTTAGGATATCTGAACAGCATGGACAAGTTAGACCGAAGGATACATCTCTATGACTATGGCTCAGTGGGCATTATTTCGAAGCTGTGAGATGTATTTAAGAAGTCCCAGGATCATTATTACTGTCTTCTGAACTCATTTAAACGTTCTTTCAAATATATGGTTCTCAAAATGGCACTTGCTAGCCAAATATGAGCTCACTGGTAATGTATACAAGTTTGAAATAACAAATCTTGGACTTTGTTACTATTTTTCATAATTTTTAACATGTACTAGATTAACTTCAGCAGGTACACAGAGTTTTATACAGTAAAGGAATGAGAGACTACAGCAACAAAACTTCGGGAAGCTCTGGATTGCATTTGTAGTCATGGTAACCACATCTCATACTGCCACGTCTCTCCTTTTTTTTAACCAAATTTACCATTTACGCAAATAACAAATCTGCTTTTATGTACAGTATATGGACATAATTGAGACCAGACCTACATTGCAAATTCAAACCATGGAAAAATGTGAATCAAAATGTTTAACATTTATTTTAAATCATGAACAATGTGTACATTTAGAGTGTTTTGTTTTGAAAAATAACATTAGATTCAAGTGACCTGCATCAAATTTACAAAGCACTACTGCAAGGGAAGCAAAGTCTTGACAGCAAAATATGCATTATCCATGTCTGCAGCCATTGGATTGTTTCAGTAAACAGAATCTCAGCTATACCCTAATAACCACAAACCATCCACACTTTCCTGATATAAAACCTGTTATGTATTTTTGGTTATGCTTTTTCCCCTTCTTTAGCAAACAGGCTGTGTGAGTAACCTGATTGCAAAATGCAAAAAAGGTCTAATTAACCAGCCAGAAAGCAACTCAATGAATAGTGCAGTGCTGTAATTGTTTTACATTATACATTTCATGTTGCCTATCACTTTCCCTGCTGTTTCCTTTAGTTATTGCTTTCTCTACTAACAATTATAAAAATTAGAGTCCTTATTAGAGTCATAGAGATCTACAGCACGAGAACTTCATGCCGACCAGATATCCCAACCTCGTCCAGTTCCATTTGCCAGCACTTGGCCCATATCCCTCCAAACCCTTCCAATTCATATACCCATCCAGATGCCTTTTAAATGTTGCAATTGTACCAGCCTCCACCACTTCCTCTGGCAGCTCATTCCATACACGCACCACCCTCTTTGTGAAAAAGTTGCCTCTTCGGTTCCTTTTATACCTTTTCCCCCCTCACCCTAACCTATGAACTCTAGTTCTGGACTCCACCACCCCAGGGAAAATACTTTATCTATTTACCCTATCCATGCCCCTCTTGATTTTATAAACCTCTATAAGGTCACCCCTTAGCCTCCGACGCTCCAAGAAAATCAGCCTCAGCCTATTCAGCCTCTCCCTATTGCTCAAATCCTCAAACCAATATTCCAAAAGGGGCCTAACCAATGTCCTGTGCAGTCGCAACATGATCTCCCAACTCCTATACTCAATACTCTGACCAATAAAGGAAAGCATACCAAACACCTACTTCACTCTCCTATCTACCTGCGACTCTACTTTCAAGGAGCTATGATTGTCTGCAATGTTTGTAAAATAGCCCTTAGAGATGAGTGACCACAATATGATAGAATTTTACATTATGTTTGAATGTGAGGTAGTTCGTTCTAAAGCAAGAGTGTTAAATTCAGATAAAGGAAATTAAGAACCCATGAAACACAAATTGGCTGAGTTGGATTGGTAAAATGTGTTACAAGATATGATTGTACATATGCAATACATAGAATTTTAAAAACTATTACATAACTTTCAAGAATTATACGTTCCTTCAAAGTGCAAAAACTCAAAAAGAGCAGTCAACCATGACTAACAAAGGAAGTTCAGGAATATATAAGATTAAAAGAAAAGGCCTATAACTCCAATCACCAGAGAGATTGCCCCTGATTCCCATTGATTTCAGTTTTGCTGAAGACCTTTGATGCCACACTCAGTTGAATGTTACCTTGATATCAAGGGCTATCTATCACTTGCTGCTTATACTGTTCGGTATGCAAGTAGACCTGTTGAAGTCATACCTGGCTCATTAGAAGATGGTTATGGTTGTTGGAGATCAGTCATCTCAGCTCCAGGGTGTCTCTGCAGGGGTTCCTCAGGGTAGTGACTTAGGCCCAAACACCTTCAGCTTCTTCGTCAGTGACCTTCCCTCCATCATAAGGTCAGCAGTTGGTATGTTCGCCAATGTTCAGTACCATTTGTGAGTCTACAAATCCTGAAGCTGTTCACGTTCAAATGCAGTTAGACCTGGGCAATATCCAAGCTTGGGCTCAAAAGTGACAAATATCATTTGCATCACACAAATGCCAGACAATGACCATCACCAATAAAGGGCAATCTAACCATTGTCCTTTGTCATGCAATGCTGTTACTTCACTGAAATTCCCGACATCCACAAACTGTGAGTTACCATTGACCAGAAACTCAAATGGACTCACCATGTAAATACAATGGACACAAGAGTAGGATGGAGGCTAGGAATACTGCAGCAAGTAACTCACCCTCTGATTCCCCAAAATCTGTAAACCAGAGCGGCATGGTGGCTAGCACTGCTGCCTCACAGCACCAAGACCTGGGTTCAATTCCAGCTTGAAGCAACTGTCTGTGTGGAGTTTGCACATTCTCCGATGTCAGCATCGGTTTCCTTCGGGTGCTCCGGTTTCCTCCCGCAGTCCAAAGATGTGCAGGTTAGGTGGACGGGTCATGCTATCCATGAAAATGCAGGATAGGTGGATTAGCCATGGAAAATTAGGGTTACAGGATAAAGCAGAGGGGTGCGTCAGGATGTGATGCTCTTTGGAGGGTCGGTGTGGAATCGATGGGCCAAATGGCCAGCTTCCAAACTGTAGGGATTCTATGATCTACAAGTCAGGAGTGTTATGGAATTCTCCCCATTTACCTGGATGAGTGCTGTTCCAACAACATTCAAGAAACTTGACACCATCCTGGCCAAAGCAGCATATTTGATTGGCAAAACACCCACAAGTTTCTACTGCCTTCATCATGGACTCAGCAGCAGTATGTACCATCTACAAGATGCCCTGTAGAAATTCACAATGATCCTTAGCCAACATCTTTCAAATTTAGAAACAATCATTTCAGATAATCATTACATGGATTATGGTGTATTGGTTAAGATGAGTAACTTCACTAACTTGCTGCAGATTTTTGAAGAGGAACGGAAAGGAACGATGTGGGTCACATTTTGATGCAGTATACATGAAATTCCAGAAGGCACTTGATAACTGTATCAAACAAACGATTTGTGAGGGAAATTATAAGTCATGGTATAAAAGGGACAACGGCAACATGAATACGAAATTGGTTTAGTAATACTAAGCATTATATTTTTAATGGATATTTTTAGGCTTGAGGTTTGCCATCATCATCAGTGGTCCCTCACAGCAAAGATTGACTTTATTCCACTCTGAGGGTGAGTCCGTAGGTGACTGTACGGACTAATGCAACTATTGCAGACTCTGTTATACTTAGGGCACAGGGTGGTCGTGGGAAGGAGTGGGTGACACATTGGTGTGGCAGTGTGCTCATTTTCCTGTTTTTGCCTATCTTTCATATTTTCCCGATGGCAAGTCTTGAGGTACTTAATACTTACCTGGATGCTTCTCTTCCACTTTGGACAGTTTTGGGCCAGTGATTCCCAGGTATCTGTGTGGAATGCTGTACTTCATTTCACTCGAGGTATCACTGAAGCACTTCCTCTGTTCACCTGGGGCTTGCCTGCTATTTCAAAGCTGAGAGTGGCGAACCTTCTCGGGGAGTCTCTTATATGTCATGCTGACGACATGCCCAGTCCATTGTAGCCAATGTGGTCAGTGCCTCGATGCTGGGGATGTTGGCCTGGTCGTAGATGCTGATATTGATGCGTCTTTCTTCCCAGCGGATATGCAGCATCTTGCACAGGCAGCATTGGTGGTAATGCTCCAGTGCCTTGCCATATCTACTGTAGACTGTGCATGTCCCAGTGCTATGTAGAAGGGCGGGAACTAACACAGCTCTGTAAACCTTAATTTTGGTGTCAGATCTGATCTTGTTGTCCTTGAATACTCTTTTCCCCAGGTGACCGAAGGATACGTTAGCACACTGCAGGCGCTGCTGGATCTCTTCATCAATCATTGCTTTGGCCGACAGGACAATTCCAAGGTACTTGAAGTGGGTCGACCTTCTCTAAGACCTCCTTGTGGACCTTAATTGTTGGGTGTTTGCTCAACAATGCCATGCCAGCTCAGTGGAGGACCTTTATCCTGTGGCTGTTTAGGCTGAGACCTATGCTTACATATGCCTTCGTAATGATGATCTGAATACAAGCTGTGAGATTGCACATACACAAGCATCATCTGCACATTACAGAACAATGACACTGGTTGAGTTGACTTTGATTTTGTCTTGAAGGCAGTGGAGGTTGAAGAAAGGAAGGTTTGCAGTATAGTTCTCCAAAGATCAGTATTGAGACCCTTACTTTTCCTAATATATTAATGATCTGGATCTTGGTGCAAGGAGACAATTGCAAAGCTTGCAGCTGATATTAAACTTGTAAGAATTGTTCACTGAAGAGAACAATGTGGAACTCCAAACAGACATTAATAATTTGGGGGAGTGTACAGAGATGTAGCAGATAAGGTTTAATGCAGATATTTGTGAGGTGATGCACTTTAGTCTGAAGAACGTTGAAAGATAATATAAAAGGGGTGCAGGAGAAGAGGGATGTGCACATATTATTGAAGGGAGCAGGACAGGTGCAGAAAGCAGTTCATAAAACATACAATGTTCTTGGCTTTATTAGTAGGGGCATAAAGTACATGAACAAGGAAGTGATGTTGATCTTGTACAAGGCACTTAAGACCATAAGCCCATAAGACATAGGAGTGCAAGTAAGGCCATTCGGCCAGTCGAGTCCACTCTGCCATTTAATCATGGCTGATGGCATTTCAACTCCACTTACCCGCACTCTCCCCTAGCCCTTAATTCCTTGTGAAATCAAGAATTTATCAATCTTTGCCTTGAAGACGTTTAACATCTTGGCCTCCACTGTGTTCTGTGGCAATGAATTCCACAGGCCCACCACTCTCTGGCTGAAGAAATGTCTCCTCATTTCCATTCTAAATTGACCCCCACTAATTCTAAGGCTGTGCCCACGCCTGGTCTCCCCGCCTAACGAAAACAACTTCCCAACGTTCACCCTTTCTAAGCCATGCATTATCTTGTAAGTTTCGATTAGATCTTCCCTCAACCTTCTAAACTCTAATGAATACAAACCCAGGATCCTCAACCGTTCATCATATTTTTTTTAGATTAGATTAGATTACAGTGTGGAAACAGGCCCTTCGGCCCAACAAGTCCACACCGACCCGCCGAAGCGAAACCCACCCATACCCCTACATTTAC
>NC_057718.1:21633236-21636916 GCF_004010195.1 Chiloscyllium plagiosum | reverse complement strand
AACCTTTTATCCCAACTCTCTGCCTTCTGTCAGACAGCCAATCCTCAATCCATGCCAGTAGCTCACCTCGAACACCATGGGCCCTCACCTTACTCAGCAGCCTCCCGTGAGGCACCTTATTAAATGCCTTTTGGAAGTCTAGATAGATAATATCCACTGGGTTTCCCTGGTCTAACCTACTTGTTACCTCTTCAAAGAATTCTAACAGGTATATCAGGCACGACCTCCCCTTACTAAATCCTTGCTGACTTGTTCTAATCTGACTGTGCACTTCTAAGAATTTAGAAATCTCATCCTTAACGATGGATTCTAGAACTTTGTCAACAACCTTTTAGCTTTTCTAGCACTTACTCTTTTGTAATATTTAGATGCTGCCTGACCTGCTGTGCTGTTCCAGCAATAAAGTTTCAGCTAATAGCTACCATACTCAACTCTGTCCCCTGACCTCATCCTTAACGATGGATTCTAGAACTTTGTCAACAACCGAGGTTAGGCTAATCGGCCTATAATTTTCCACCATTTGCCTTGATCCTTTCTTGAACAAGAGGGTTACAACAGCGATTTTCCAATCATCTGGGACTACCCCTGACTTCAATAACTTCTGAAAGATCACAACCAAGACCTCTGCTATTTCCTCAGCTGCCTCCCTCAGAAGTCAAGGATGTAGCCCATCGGGCACAGGAGATTTATCAATTTTTAGACCTTTTAGCTTTTCTAGCACTTACTCTTTTGTAATAGCTAGATGCTGCCTGACCTGCTGTGCTGTTCCAGCAATAAAGTTTCAGCTAATAGCTACCATACTCAACTCTGTCCCCTGACTCTCCTTAACTGTTGGGATAAGATATTACTCCTGTCCTCCACTTTGAAGACTGACACAAAGCACTTATTAAGTTCTTTAGCTATTTCCTTATCTCCCAGCATTAGCCTTCCTACATTAGTTTGGAGTGTCCCAATGTCTACTTTTGCCTCTCATTTGTTTCTTATGTATTAAAAGAAACTTCTCCTATCATTTCTAATATTACTGGCTAGCCTACCTTCACATTTGATCCTTACCTTCCTTATTTCTTTCTTTGTTATCCTCTGTTTGATTTTGTAGTCTTCCCAATCTTCTGATTTCCCAGTGCACTTGGCCACTTTATAGGTTGAATCTTTTTCTTTGATACGTTTCCTGATTTGCTTTGTCAGCCATGGCTGTCTAATCCTCTCCACCCCCCACCCCACAGGATAATCTTCCTTTTCTTTTGGATGAACCTCCGTACTGTGTCCTCAGTTACATCCAGAGACTCCTACCATTGTTGCTCTACTGTCTTCTCCCACTATGGTCTGCTTCCAGTCGAGTTTTGTCAGTTCCTCTCTCATGACCCTGTAATTACCTTTATTTAACTGTAATATCATTACATCCGATTTTGCCTTCCCTCTTTCCAACTGCAGACTGAACTCTACCATATTATGATCGCTGCCTCCTAAGTGTTCCTTACTTTAAGATCTTTTATAAAGTCTGGCTCATTACAACACACTTTAAGTCCAGATTAGCCTGTTCCTTTATGGGCTCCATCACAACCTGTTCCAAAAAGCCATCGTGTAAGCATTCCATGAATTCCCTTTCTTTGGATCCACCGGCAGCATTATTCACTCAGTCCACCTGCGTATTGAAGTCCCCCCATGATCACCGTGACCTTGCCTTTCTGACATTCCCTATCTATCACCCCTGGTCCTGACCACTGTTAGGAGGTCTGTACATAACTCCCATTATGGTTTTTTTGTCTTTGTGCTCCTCAATTCCATCCACACAGACTCCACACCATCTGACCCTATGTCATTCAGTGTCATAGATTTAATTTCATACTTAACTAAACAAGGCAACCCCGCCCCCTCTGCCCAGCTCCCTGTCTTTTTGATAAATTGTAAACCCTTGGATGTGTAACTGCCAGTCCTGAACCCCCTGCAACCATGTCTACCACATCAGAATCATTCACGATGATTTGTGCCATTAATTCATCTACTTTGTTACAAATAGTACGAGCATTCAGGTAATACGCCTTAATGCTAATTTTGCATTAATGCTATCCTCATGATTTCCAACATCTCTAGTAATATGTCCTAAGTTATCCTTCCTTTTTGCTTCATTCCTAGTCTGCCTTGAACTTAAACCCTGCACACATACTAACTTGCTGCTTATGTTTCTACCTGAATCCATACTCCCTGTCGCTTTCCCTTTCCCTTCCCCCGTTTCACAAGTTTAAAGTCCTAGTCATCACTCTATTTATCCTTTTCGCTAGAACACTAGTTCCAGATTAGTTCAGGTGGAGACTGTCCCGATCTCGACTTGGTAGACCTCAGATGAAATATTGTGTGTAGTTGTGAGTACCATGTTTTGGAAAGATGTGAATACATTGTAAACAGTGCAAAAGTGATTTATAAGAATGATTCCAGGAATGAGAAACTTCAGTTATGAGGATAGAATCATACAGCACAGAAACAGACCTTTTATCAAACCATTCCGTGCCAAACATAATCCTAAACTAAACTAGTCCCATCTTCCTGTTCCTGGCCCATATTCCCTCCAAATATTTCCTATTCGTGTAGTTATCCAAGTATCTTTTAAATGTTGTAATTGTGTCCCATCCATCACTTCCTCAGGAAGTTCATTCCACATGTGAATCACCATGTAAAACTATTGCTCCTCATGTCTTTCTTTAAATCTCTTTCATCTCACCATACAAATATCCCCTCTAATCTTGAAATCCCCCATTCCAGGGAAAAGGTACCTACCATTAACCCATCTATGCCTCTCATGATTTTATAAACTTCAATAATGTCACCTCTCAACCTCCTAGGTTCCAGTGAAATAAGTTCCAGCTTTTCTTTACAACTCAAACCTTCTATACCTGGCAACATCCTGGTAAATCACTTCTGTACCTTCTCCAGTTTAATATTATCCTTCCTATAACTGGGTGACCAGAACTGCACACCGAACTCCAGAAGAGGTGCAATGTCCTGTATAATCTCAACATGATGTTCCAACTCCTATATTCAAAGGGCTGACCAATGAAGGCAAGCATTCTAAATGCCATTTTAACCACCCAGACTAAATGTGATGCCAACTTCAAAGAATTATGTATTTGAACCCCCTAGGTCCCTCTGATCTACAACACGTCCCAAACCTCTAACATTAAGTGTAGAAGTCCTACCCTTGTTTGTTGTACCAAAACGTACTACTCCTCCCTCCCCTTCCTCGACCTTTCTATTTCCATCTCAGGCGACCGGATCAACATGGACATCTACTACAAACCGACCGACTCCCACAGCTACCTGGACTACACCTCCTCCCATCCTGCCCCCTGCAAAAACGCCATCCCATTCTCCCAATTCCTTCGACTCCGCCGCATCTGCTCCCAGGAGGACCAGTTCCAAAAACGCACATCCCAGATGGCCTCCTTCTTCAAGGACCGCAATTTCCCCCCCGACGTGATCGACGATGCCCTCCACCGCATCTCTTCCACTCCCCGATCCTCCGCCCTTGAACCCCGCCCCTCCAACCGCCACCAGGACAGAACCCCACTGGTCCTCACCTACCACCCCACCAATCTCCATGTACAGCGCATCATCCGCCGTCACTTCCGCCACCTCCAAACAGACCCCAGCACCAAGGATATATTTCCCTCCCCTCCCCTAACAGC
>NC_057718.1:21570843-21633164 GCF_004010195.1 Chiloscyllium plagiosum | reverse complement strand
GGCCACATCGGGTACAGGGGATGCAATAGATGATATGTGTGGAGGTACAGGTGAATCTGTGGCGGATATGGAAGTTTCCTTTGGGGCCTTGGAGGGAGGTGAGAGGGGAGGTGTGGGCGCAAGTCTTGCACCTCCTGTTTAAGCAGTCTTGACTATATTGATAAGACAGTGAAAATGAGATTAGATTGCTACCCTCGTGAGATATGGCAGCTGGTCTATGAAAATTCATCTCATGCACAAGCCAAAACACACCATTTTTGATCACTATGTCCTGATAGAATCTTCTTCCCGACCTCTCCGCCCCCACCCCAATCTGTCCTATCACCCTCACCTTGACCTTTTTCCACCTATCACATTTCCGACGCCCCTCCCCCAAGTCCCTCCTCCCTATCTTTTATCTTAGCCTGCTGGACAAACTTTCCTCATTCCTGAAGAAGGGCTAATGCCCGAAACGTCGATTCTCCTGTTCCCTAGATGCTGCCTGACCTGCTGCGCTTCTCCAGCAACACATTTCCATCTACTTTGCATTTATCCAGATTGAACTCCAGCTGTCATTTTCTAGCTCATTGACCTATTTGATCAAGATCCTTTCATAATCTTAGAAAATCTTCTTCACTGTTACTATACCACCAATTTTGGTGTCATCTGCAAAATTATATCAGCCATGCCTTCTGTGTGCTCATCCAAATAATTTATATAAATGACAAACAAAAGAGGACCCTGAACTGATCCCAGTGGAACACCACTGACAACAGACCTTCAGTCAGAAAAGCAGCTCTCCACTACCACTCCATGTCTCCTGATGTTATGTCAATTATGTATCCAATTGGCAAGCTTACCCTGAATCCAGTATATCGAAGAGTGTGATGCAAGAAAAGCACAGCCGGTCAGGCAGTATCTGAGGAGCAGGAGAATCAATATTTCGAGCATAAGCTCTTCATCAGGAATCCGATATGACCTAATTTTACAAATCTGTCTTCAATGCAAAGCCGTGTCGAAGGCTTTACTAAAGTCTAAGAAAACTGTGTATTGTTCTGTCCTCATCAATTTTTTTTTGGCACCTTCTCATAGATTGATGAATTTGGGACTTCTTTTTTGCAAGAAGAAGGCTGAGAGGAGATTTATTAGAAGTTTTTAAAACCATGAGTATGCTCAGCACCTGCTCATAAAATAAAAATGAATGAGAAGGCATAGATTTCAAATGATGTGCAAATGAAGTAAGGGTGATGTGAGAAAAAAAATCTTTTCACACAACAACTAGTTAGAATATAGAATACACTGTCTGGAAATGTGGAGACAAGTTCAGTTGAGGCATTCAAGAAAACATTGAGTGAGTATTTGGAAAGAAATAGTCTGCAGGGAAAAGGCAGGATATTGGCACTACGTAATAGAACTGTCCAGGCATAATGGGCAAATGGCCTTGTTCTGCACTGTAACAGTTATGTGATTATGGGTGCACAATGTCCAAACCTCAGTGACTCAGATTCAAGTTGATAGGAATCAGAATTCAAATTTATCATTGGTCAATGGCCATCAGGAATTCAGCTTCATTGACAGGAAATTGATGGATGTCAGAAGTCATCACATTATATCCTTTGTTTCCAGACCTTTGGCCATAAGGATTCATCTTTGTGGCCAAAGATGTTTCTTTGAGAACCATCACTTTGTACTTATATGAGATTTAGGGCATAGAGGTTTAATTCTAGATCATAGCCTCGGTGTTAACCAATGTTTTCGATTGCCTTTAAGAACATGTTTGGTTCAAAATAAATGGGTTATTTTTTAATTAATTAAAGAATCCTGGTGGATTTTATTTTGCTGGATCATAGTACAAAAATGAAGCAATTGGCCATTTCTGTAATTGAGTCAATACATTTACACAAATTATGCGACTGGAGGAGTAATCGAGCTTTATTATCAGCAAATTTCTCATGTCACAGTACTAATAGGATTTTATATCTCAAAATCTCTAAAACATACCCTCAGCTGGGGTTGGGATGGCTATTTGAAATAATACGAAAACCTATAGAATTAGGAACAGGAGACCATTCCTGACTTGTGCTTATTTCTTTTTAACATTTCAGACAATATAACTGTCTTCATGGCATCTTGAGTATGATCTTTACAAAATAGGGCAAGGTCTTCTAAGTTATATTCCAAAATAGGCACTAATTTTAAAAGGGGTTCCATTCTGAAGAAAGTAGCATAACTGATAAGTTTGTGGATGTGGAGGCCTGACCATTCTTAGTGGAAGGTCTTCATTTCAATAATAATTGCAAAAACAAAAATTGCTTGAAAAACTCAGAAAGTATGGCAGCATCTGTGGAGAGAAAGCAGAATTAACATTTCGGTTTGATTGAAGGAAGCTGTTCGCAGGTAAATGGAAGTCTGGCAAATGGGAGGTTTTCAAAAGTAAGATAACAAGGGTTCAGGGCCAGCATGTTCCTGTTAGGGTGAAGGGCAAGGCTGGCAGTAGTAGGGAAAACAAAATGTCGAGAGTTATCATGGCTCCAATCAAGAAAAAGGAGACATATGTCAGTATGGGCAGCTGGGATCCCTTGAAGACTATAAGGACTGAAGAAGTACACTTAAGAGGGAAATAAAGATGGCAAAAAGAGGGCATGAAATAACTTTGGCAGATAAGGCAAAGGAGAATCCACAGAGATTCCACAAGTATATTAAGGGCAAAAGAGTAACAAGGGAGAAAATAGGGCCCCTTAAAGATCACTGAGGTTATCTGTATGTGAAACCACAGGAGGTGGGTGAGATCCTAACAAATATTTGTCATCAGTATTTACCATGGAGAAAGATATGGAAGCTAGGGAAGTAAATAGTGATGTTTTTACCGTGTTTTAAAAAGAGTCCACATTACAGAAGAGGAAGTGTTGGAGGTCCTAAAATGCATAAAGGTAGATAAATACCCAGGGCCTGATGAAGTTGTATCCTAGGACATTGAAAGGAAGTGAGGGAAGAAGTTGCATAGATATTTGTATCATTGACGCATCGACAGCCATAGGTGAGGTACTGAAAGACTGGAGGGAGGCTAATGTGCCATTACTTAAGGAAGACTGCAAGAGAAAGGCAGGAAATTACAGACATGTGAGTCTAATGTTAATGGTGGGTAAGTTGTTGGAGGGGATTCTGAGAGACAGAATCTACAAGCATTTGGAAAGGCAGGGACTAATTAGGGATAGCATGGCTTTGTGCGTGGTAAGTTGTCTCTCACAAATTTGATTGTTTTTTTTGAAGAGGTGACCAAAACGATAGATGAAGGCAGTGTGGTAGATGTTGTCGACATGGATTTTAGCAAGGCCTTTGACAAGGTACCACATGGTCAACTGGTTAGTAAGATTAGATCACATGGGATCCAGGGAGAACTAGCCAATTGGATACAAAATTGGCTTGACAGTAGGAGACAAAGGGTGGTGGTAGAGGGTTGTTTTTGAGACTGGAAGCCTGTAACCAGCAGGGTGCTTCAAGAATTCGTGCTGGGTCCGCTGTTGTTTGTAACTTATAAAAATGATTTAGACGGGTATATAGGAGGCATGTTAGTAAGTTTGTAGGTGACACCAAAATTGATGAAGAAGGTTTACTAAGAGCACAATGGATTTGTAATCAAATGGCAAGTTGGAGTTTAATGCAGATTAATACAAGGTGTTGTATTTTGGTAAGACAAACCAGGGCAGAACTTACATAGTTAATGGTAGGGTCCTGGGGAGTGTTGTTGAAAAGAGAGACCTCGCAGTTCTTTGAACGTGGAAACACAGGTAGGCAGGGTGGTGAGCAAGGCGCTTGGCACACCTACCTTCATCATTCAGAGCATTCAGTACAGGAGTTGGGATATCATGTTACGGATGTACAAGACATCGGCCACAGTTGGAATACTGCATACAATTCTGGTCACTCTGCCATAGGAAGGATACTATTAAACTGTAAAGGGTGCAAAAATACTGGAATTATAAGGAGAGACTGGATATTCTTGGACTTTTTTCCCTTGAGTGTAGGAGGCTGAGGGGTGACCTTCTAGAGTTTAATGAAATCACCAGGGGCATAGATAAGGTGAATAGCGCAGATCTTTCCCCAGGTAGAGGAGTCCAAAACTAAAGATTTAAGGTGAGAGAAAAATTTAGAAGGGATCTGAGGGGCAACGTTTTGACAGAGAATGTGGAATGAGCTGCCAGAGGAAGTTGCAGTGGCAGGTACAATAACAACATTTAAAAAACATTTGGAAACGTACATGGAATAGGGGGATATGAACCAAATGCAGGCAAATGTACTAATTAGAAACCTGGTCGGCATAGATGAGTTGGGCCAAAGGGCCTGTTTCCATGCTGTATACCTCTAGGACTCTTAACACTGCAGGGTCCGCAAGTGGAAACTGAGATATTGTTCTTACAGCTTGCGCTGAACTTCACTGGAGCCCAGGCAGGTACCTTGGTCACCCCTGTTGCCTATGTTGTATCTGCAAAAATGACAATGAGCTTTTGGTTGCCTGCCATTTCATCACCTCACCAACATCTCTGTTTCGGCCTTGCTCCAGTGCTCCAGTGAAGTTCAATGCAAGTTGGAAGAATGCCTCATTTTCCACTTCTGGACTCAATATCAAGTTCAATAATTTTGGGGCCTGGGCACTTTCTCCCATGACCTTACTCCAACCCCCACACACTGGGCCTTGTCATCACATGGATTGCTAACATCAACACAGCCCATTGTCAGCCATTATTAGTCTTACTTAACAGCCATTCATTCTCCCAGGCTGACCTTTACCCATTCCTTTGACTGCCCAACTGTTTTTCTCTGTCTGGGCTCCATCTCCACCGATCATTTACTTCTTTCCTCTTCCTCCACTCCTTCTTTAGCATATATCCCAACCTTTTCCAGCTACAGTCAGTTCTGAAGAAGAGTCACTAGAGCCAAACATCACTACTTTCTCTCCACAGATGCTGCCAGACCTTCTGAGGTTTTCTATCAATTACTGTTTTTGTTTCTGATTTTCAGCAACTGCAATTCTTTGTATTTTTTATAATTACCAGAAATATCCAGATGGAGGTCCACTGGAAAGGCCCTGGGTAGACAGTGGCAACAGGATTAGAATTGAAGCTCTTAGAGTTGAGTACCAAACTTCTTGAGTGATTTTTTCTTGGGCAGATGGAATTTGAACCTGTACCTTCTAGAGTAAAGATTGTGCTGTATGACCCTTACTTTGGTTTGCCTACAGTTTTGCTGCCTGCTTTAAATGTAAGAGTTCAAACAGACAAGCACTTAGTTTTACAGCATGTTCTTGACTTTTGGATTAGAAAAGTAGAGATTTGTATTTGACTGCTTAAACTTCTGTCTTTCGAAAAGAGTTGTTGAGCTCAGTTAAGAGTGATTTCTATCAAAGTTACTTCTCAACATTTGAAGTTACACGTCATGCAGTGTGGACTCATGTTTCAGATCTATATTTGACAACATAATGCTGAAGTGATGATTTTTATGTCATAATACATTTACACTGATACAAAATGTGTAGTACAACTATACTGTTTAATGCATACATTCCAATTGACAAACTTAACCATTACAGTCCAGATATATTTTCGTTGCAGTTAAATTAACATATCACCAAAATGATTTCAAATGTATCCTGAAACAATATTACCAAGAAAACTAACACCAGCAAGCATTATTTACCAAGAATGTAAGCCATGAAGCATCTATTGATTAAAAACAATGAGTATTGATCTTTCTATACAATATATTCTCATGGACATTAACTATGTGAATAAATTTGGTTACTTGTAAATAATGATTCCTAGTTGCAGCAGAATCTGTAACTGCTTTCTTAAATTTATTTAGTTTGCAATACATGGGTCTGTCATAGCCATCCATTTGGTAAACATTAAGGCAACATCATAATATGACACAACACCAAGTTATAGTCCAACAAGTTTATTTGGAAGTATTAGCTTTTGAAGCGCTACTTCTTCATCAGGACAACCACCTGATGAGGAGCAGCACTTTGAAAGCTAGTGCTTCCAAATACACCTGTTGGATGATGACCTGGTGTTGTGATTTTTAACTTTGTCCATCCCAGTCCAACATCGGCACCTCCAAATCATCACAATATGAGATACTCCAAAACAAATATCTGCAAAATTTTATTGAGGTTATCAATTGTTGTTGGATCCAGGTTGTCTTCATTATCCTCCATCCTGTGCCATACTTGGGGGAAGGGCGAAGGCATGATGTGCAGAATGGGAACATCTATGTAATATTAAACATTGACCAATTACTTGCATTTATTGAATTTGTGTTAGTGTTGCATTATGGTCAAATGATGTTTGAATTGCAATATGTCACTAAAAGACATTTATTTCATGTGAAGCAGTCCTTTGCGAAAGGCACACTATTTATGAAACATGCTGAAAACCAATGTGAACATGTTCTACCTGGAGTTCCACAAACAAATCCAATTATTTTCTGTCCTTTTTATGCAGACTAATAACTGTTTAAATATTATTGGACTATGCTAATTGTGTTACTTTGCAGCATTTATTCACGAAGTCATTATGACTCAGTAGGAGGACATTTGACCCATCGTATCTGTTGCTGTTTATACAGCAAAACAATCTGTTGCATTCCCATGCACTTTCCCCAATATTCTACAAGTCTTTTTCCCCAAATGCCAACCAATACTCTTTTGAAATAATTAACAGTTGTTTTGAAGTCATTGTCTCCATTTTGCACCACAGCCTAAGGCACCATATTCCCAGGTCATTAGCATTAAGTGTGTAACAAATTCCTATTCACAATTAGTGTGGTGGCCTTGGTGAGGCCACACCTTGAATAATGTATGCACTTTTGATCTCTTAGTCTGAGGAAGGACATTTTTGTTAGTGAATGTTCACCAGACTGATTCTCAGGATGGCAGGACTGAAGTAAGGAAAGACTGAATTGACTGGGTTTGTATTCGCTAGAATTTAGAAGAATGATGGGGGGAATCTCATAGAAATATACAAAATACTGCTGGGACTGGACAGTCTATTCCGGAGGAATGTTCTTGATGTTGAGTAGGTCCAGAACCAGGGGTCATAGTCTAAGAATAAGGGGTAAGCTATTCTGAGATAAGGAAGAATTTTTTTCACTCAGAGTTCTGAACCTGTGGAATTCTCTTCCACAGGAAGCTGTTGGGATCAGTTCATTAGATATATTCATGAGGGAGCTGGATGTGGCCCTTGCAGCTAAAGGGATCAAAGGCTATGGAGAGAAAGCGGGAATGGGATACTGAAATTGTGTGATCAGCTCTGATCATATTGAATAGTGGTGCAGGCTCAAAGGGCCGAATGGCCTATTTCTGCAACTAATTTCTATGTTTCTATGGTTTCAACCTAACCCTGCCACTAACATCCCTTGTTCCTGGGACCATTCTCCTAAAAATGTTGCTTCTTTTGCTCGTCACCTTGAATCAGTGACTTGTGGTTTTTGGTCCTTCAACCAACATCAACAGTTTCTCCATTTCTATTTTGTCCAAACTTTCATGATCTTGAACAACTTTAACAAATCTCTCATGATCCTTCCATATCCCTGCTTCTCTAATTTAGTAACATAAATGAAGTTCCTCAACTCTAGAACCTTCTTATGAATCTTTTCTGCACCCTATAAAATGTAATACTGTCTTTCCTAAAATGCCGTGAATAGAATTGGACATGGTGCAAGTATTCCCCGCTTTTTGAAAGTTCGCTTTACGCCACTTCACTTTTATGGAAGATTCACATTAATACCTGTTCACGTTAACCAAAAGAAATCCAAAGATGATTTTCACTTTTACGAAAAACAGCAAAATTTTTCCCATAAAATTAATGCTTCTTCAATTTATGCCATTTCAGCTTATGAAAGGTTTCATAGGAACACTCTACTTTTGGATAGGAGGGGATATCTTATACAACATTTCAAGCTGAGAGAAAGTGAGGATTACAAATGCTGGAGATCAGAGTCGAAGAGTGTGGTGCTGGAAAAGCACAGCATCTGAGGTGTAGGAGAATCAACATTTTGAGCATAAACCCCTCTCACCTCTTTCCCCTTTCACCTTAAACCAATGCTCTCATTCCTGATGAAGGGCTTATGCTCAAAACGTCCTGTGCCCCGGAGACTGCCTAACTGGCTGTGCTTTTCCAGCATCATATACCTTGACTACATTTCAGGCTGAACCAAATTGTTTTATAGGTGCATCATGTTCTTTGCGTTTGTACTCCATGCAAGTATTTCTACTTGTACATAATCTATGTGGAAAATCTACAATTTTGTTACATGTGAAAGGAGAAAACGCCTTTCCTTACTTTATTAACTGGAAAGGATGCAGAAATGATTTACAAGGATGTTACTAAGACTGGAAGGTTTGATTAATAAGGAGACTCTGAATACACCAGGATTGACTTCATAGAGTTTTATGAAATCATGAGGGACATAGATAATGTGAATAGCCAAGGTCTTTCCCCAGGATAGGAGAGTTCGAAACTAAAGGGCATAGGGGAGAGGGGAAAGATTTAAAAGGGACCTGAGGGGCAACATTTCACACAGAGGATAGTGCATATATGGAACAACCTGCCAAACGAGGTTGCAGAGGCATGTACAGTTGCAACACTTAGAAGACATTTGGACAGGTACATGTTTAGGAAGGGTTTAGAGGAATATGGGACAGATGCAGGCAAATGAGGCTAATTCAAACTAGGAAAACTAGTTGACATGGACGAGTTGGGCCAAAGGGCCTGTTTATGTGCCCTATGACTCCATAGGAGACTGGTTAGCAAGGTTAGATTTCATGAAATATAGGAAGTACTAGCCATTTGGATACAAAACTGGCTCGTAGGTCGAAGACAGAGGGTGGTGGTGGGGGGTTGCTTTTCAGACTGGAGACTTGTGACCAGTGGAGTGCCACAACGATTTGTGATGGGTCCACTACTTTTTGTAATTTATATAAATGATTTGGATGTGAGCGCAAGAGGTCCAGTTAGTAGGTTTGCAGATGACACCAAAATTGGAGGTGTAGTAGACAGCGAAGAAGGTTACCTCAAATTACAATGGGATCTTGATCAAATGAGTCAATGGGCTGAGGAGTGGAAGATGGAGTTTAATTTAGATAAATGCGAGGTGCTGCATTTGGAAAAGCCTATCAGAGCAGGGCCTATACATTTAATGGTAAGGTCTTAGGGAGTGTTGCTGAACAGGAGACCTTGCAGTGCAGATTCATAGCTCCTTGAAAGTAAAATCCCAAGTTGATGTGATAATGAAGAAGGCGTTTGGTATGTTTTCCCTTATTGGTCAGAGTACTGAGTATAGGAGTTGGGAGGTCTGTACAGGACATTGGTTCAGCCACTTTTGGAATATTGCATGCAATTCTGGTCTCCTTCCTATTGGAAGGATGTTGTGAAACTTGAAAGGGTTCAGAAAAGATTTTCAAGGATGTTGCCAGGTTTGGAGAATTTGAGCTAAAATGAGAGGCTGAATAGTCTGTGGCTGTTCTTCCTGGAGCATCAAAGGCTGAGGGGTGATCTTATAGAGGTCTATGAAATCATAAGAGGCATGGATAGGATAAATAGACAAGGTATTTTCCCTGGGATGGGGGAGTCCAGAACTAGAGGGCATAGGTTTAGAGTGAGAGGGGAAAGATATAAAAGAGACTAAGGGGCAACTTTTACAAAGGGTGGTGCATGTATGGAATGAGCTGCCAGAGGAAGTGGTGGTGCAACACTTAAAAGGGATTTGGATGGATATATGAATAAGAAGGATTTAGAGGGATAAGGGCCAAGTGCTGGCAAATGAGACTAGATTAGTTGTCCACTACACCTCCAATTTTGGTGTCATCTGCAAACTTACCAAATATACCTCTTATGCTCTTATTTGGTCTGCATGGATGAGTTGGACCAAAGGGTCTGTTTCCGTGCTGTGCTATGACTCTCTGACTGTCTGACATGTTGCAACATACCTCTTTGCAAAAATGGTGTATGGTCATCATCAATGTGCCCTGCTTGCATTTTAGTCCAGAAGTATTTCACCTCATTGGAATGATCATTCAGTAGACCCTGTCGATGCAGACGTCGCTCTGTTGAACAACATTAACCTAATTGGTTTAGTTGCACTTTATAAATGGTTCAGTATGTTATTCTCCAAATTACAGTGCATTGCTCCATTACACTAGTTAAATCCTCTCTTCGAGATGTGCTTTCTGTTATGTTTCTCCAATAAGGGATTATCTACCAAAATTAAACATATAATGTATTTTAGGTGTCTGCTTGGCATTGAACTATTGCTGTTTTTTGGAGTTGCTACTTTCACACTCTGAATACATTCTATTCTATAATCTAGTTTTAATTTTATTTTCACTTTTTTTAAAACAAGATTTAACCCTTCCTTCAAATTTGAAGTGCCCATCACTTGAGAGCCTGAAATTTGTTTAAGAAAATCGTAAGAACATAGGACATAGGCAATTTGGCCCTTAGAGTCTGCTCCATTCATAATTGATCTGGTTGTGGTCTCAACTCCACTTCTCTGCACACTAAAACCCCTGACTCCTTTGTGTAACTCTACCTTGGTAAAGAAAAACCTCTACTGCTTTCTGGGTAAGAGAATTCAACGTACTAATAACCCTCAGAGATAAAACATTTCTTCTCATCTCTCTCTCGAATAAGAAAGATCTCTTCTTCTTAAATTGTATACGCTCGTTCTAGTCTGTAAATCAGATTAAAAGCTTCTTGGTATCCACCCTACTGACACCCCTCAGAATATTATGTTTTATTCTTCAAAACTCCCAATGGGTATAGGCCAACCTGTTTTGACACTTGTTCATAAAATAAGCCCTTCATCCCAGCAATGTGTTAAATGACCCTTCTCTGCACTTATGTTGTTTTTCAAAGACTCTATCAAGTATTCTAACGTGGCCTCAAAAAGACCTTAATAAAGTCCTGAAGGATGGGAAAGGTTCATTTAATGTTGCTCTTTTTTATATATCAACCCAATTTCAGTTTACTCAATGTTACCCATTCATACATCAGCTTGTTATTCCTTGGTTCTCAACATGGATTATCAAGATGATCTGTGATCTTTTCCCTCCCTTACATTTTTGCTTCAGATTTTTGTGCTTTTTGTAGCATTAAAACCAAGTTGAATGCACAGATTTTGAAACATATTGAATTGCTTATCCGAGGAGTTGCCACTCAAGTTCTACTGTTCTTTAATCAACATAATTCCCTGAGGTGCCATTTGAAATTTAATTCAAGTTTCTGCATGTAAGAATCCCCAGTAGTCATAAATCATTTTGGACCTTTTTTCCTACGATGTCTAGTCATTGTATAGATTGTGTAAGATCTGGGTAATTATTCACCTTCCTGTTTATTTAATCTTTAAAGATCAAATTCTGTGCTGTTACAACTCATCCCTGTAAGGCAAACTTCCAAGTATCCATACTGTCCATGTTTCCTTTATTTACCCTTTGCAAGATTAAAAATTACGCAACACCAAGTTATAGTCCAACAGGTTTATTTGGAAGCAGTAATTTGCAGAGCACCACTCTTTTATCAGGTGATTTGTGGAGGTTAAGATCACGCTCATAGAAGTTATAGCCAAAGGAGTCCAGTGTCATGGAGATGTGATACAGTAAACAATCTTAGATTAAACTTGCATCTTTTATAATGGAATATGCTGATTTCTGTTCCTTGATATGTAAATATGGGATATCAAAGAACAGAAACCAGCATATCCCATTATAAAAGATGAAAGGTTTAATAAAAGATTTTTACTGTGTCACATCTCCATGACACTGGACTCCTTTGGCTGTAAATTCTGTGAGGGTGATCTTAATCTCCACAACCACCTGATGATGGAACGACGCTCTGAAAACTAGTGCTTCCAAATAAACCTGTTGGATTTGAACTTTATCCACCCCAGTCCAACACCAGCACCTCCACGTCCTTTGCAAGATGACAGGCACAACACCCAGGCATTACTGTTTAGACTTATTTATATCCCAGAAGCTCCTATCTTAGCCTGAGTTGGGATATTTGCCAGCTAATGTTTGTTGCACATTTGTATTTATGTAGCATCTTTAATGTTGTAAAATATCCCAAGGGACTTCACAGGAGTATTAATCAACAAATTAGTACAACAACCCAGAAAAGGGGACATTAGAAGCAAAACAGAAATTGCTGGAAAAGCTCAGCAGGTCTGCCAGCCATCTGTGGAGAGAAATCAGAGTTGATGTTTTGATTCAAGTGATGCTTTTTCGGAACTGTTGGTTGCAAGGAAAATGTTGCTTTTTATGTAAGAGAATGGATGGGGAATGGAGGATAGAGCCCAAAGAGCAAGAAGAAAAGTCGGACAGACAAGGGAATGGATAGTGTTCAACCTAGGAGAATGAATAGCTGCCAATGGGAACTTTAGTGGCTAACAATGGATTGTGTGTAGTAGCAGACCATGTGATAACAAGGTGTGGTGTGTGGTGGATGAAGGCTTCAGTGACAGTTAAATTGAGGCAGGAGCAGAGCTGGTTAATAATATGGAGGAAATAGGGGATGGTGCAAATAGTTGGTCATAAGCCCATCTCAGCATATCGTGGTTGTGAGCAATTTGCTTCAGCCTCAGACAATTGACAGGAAATGAAATGGAGTTGCCTAGGAAATGGAATCTTGCACAGATTGAAGAGAATTTCAGTTAAGTTTCAGTTACCTATTAGCTGTAGTCTTTTATGCCATCGAGCTGTATTTGGAAAATAACTTGGAAATCTCGGATTTGGTCCACCAATTAAATCCAATAAAACCAGTAGGTCCTATGAGGAATGGAAGCAGTTTGTCAATTTTCTAAAAAAAATCACTAATCAACAAGTTAACAATTATCTCAACTTGCAAGGTTCCATCAGATGTAAATTCTGTACTAAATATTTATCAGCTGATAAATTATTTTATCGCTATATTAATATCTTCCTTCAAACTGAATATATGAAACTTCCTTATTTGTATCTTTGCTGTCTTTCAAAAAGTGAAACCTTGCGTTTTGTTAGCAGCTGAATTAAACTAAATGACTACTTTCAGTGATTTGCAGATCTGAATCCCCCAGACTCCTCCTCTCCTCAACTTAATTTAAACAATTACTTTTCAAGGAGTGTAGAGTCTCCTTATTCTTCCCACTAAAACATGCAACTTCACACCAATCTATCTACAAATTTGTTAGCCATTAAAAATGAACAAGATTATTCACAAGTTCCTATATTTAGTTGCAGGTTCTGCTCTGGATTGACTGTAACCTCAAAAGCAACCCTAATCCCCACACGCTTCAAAACCCTGTTAAACATGAGACATTGTCTGTGAATATTGAAATTAAGCATCTGATCCTCAAGACCAGTTATTTTTATTTGTGAACATAAAATTATTCCAGCATTGACCTTTGTGCAATACCACTTTGCAGCTTTAGTTAAAAATAAGCAGCTTTTAAATTAAAATAAAGTAGTTGGGGTTCCTAAAATCAATACTTTGTTTTTAAAGCTAAAAGATATCCACTCAATAGTTTTCAGCTTTACGTCCATACACTATCACAAAGAGAAACATATCAGTGTACCCTTTTCTACAAATGTATAACATATGTTTCTCTAACCATTTCTCTATGTATATCCTTAAAGAAATCTCAAACGGTCGCATGGATTTTAGTAGAAGTCATTAATAGAAGTAAAGTAAGACAAAGGAAAGTTTCCTAACTTTCATGACAGTAGGACTCATATATCTACAGTTTACATGGAAAACAATAAATTCTAAGGCAACAGTACCCATCTTATATCAAGTTAGTAACATATAAACAGTGATGAAGAAGTAAGACCCTTTGGTCCATCCAGCCTGTTCCATATAATTGCACTGTCACGTGTTGCAAAATTTATCGATCCATTCCATCTAAACCTGTGTGATTTCATGGACAAGGTGAAAAGCCAAGTAAAAATAAGAAAATCTGGGGAGAAAAAAGTTTGGAAAATTTCTCTCTCAGCCATCTAAGCAATCAGAAGTAGTCCAGGAAATCAGTCAGGTTTTGACATTCTTAATTTTTTTAAAAGAAGTGATAACTATACCGTGCAGAAACAAGTCAAACTGTTGCCTAAAGAAATTTAACAAATCCACCATGAAACATTATTTATTCTCAGAGAAAAGGAGCACTGCCTGATATCCAGCCTAGATCTGGTGTGTTACGCAACTTAATGTTGTGACCTCTGGACCTTCTTATCTTACTTAGTTGGAACAAACTGTCAATTTGGGAACACGATCTATTTCCTTCATCTTTGTCAGATCACCCATAATTCTATGCTTCTCACAAGAGTTCCAATTCTTACAGTTTGTTTTCATAGCTAAGGAGTTAGAAAGCCTCAATGGTCACTCACCATGAGAAAAGAACAAATCTGGACACAGTATTCCAAAGTAGGTCAAATTTAAACAAGATCTCGTGCAAAAACAAAACAAAAAACTTCTCTTTTGTGCAGTTATCCCATAAATGTGTCCCACCATACTATTTGCTCCAGTTAAAAATTGGCAAGATTGCTCATGTACGTTTCAAGATAGCTGCAGTAGAAAGCTGAATTAAATTTATTTCTGTATCTTTTTTCTCTGAAGAATGTACAAATGTTAAACTTTTACAATACCTATTTGCATAACACTGTGATTATCCAAGTTTAACCTTACCTACCAGTCATGAGCCCAGTTGCCAACACGTTAAGATGCCCCAAAGCTAACAATCATTATCTTCAATCTTTACACTTGATCAGAATGCAAATTTACAGATTGTGCCCACATCACACATCCAGATCATCAATAAAAGTAACAATACTGCTGTAAAGTGGAGATTGACACCCCCCACCGCCACCGACAACCAAAACTGAAACACGCAAAGAGGAGTGTTTCACCTTGGGTCACTGTCTGTGCGGAGTTTGCACATTCTCCCTGTGTCTGCGTGAGTTTCCTCAAGGTGCTGCAGTTTCCTCCCACACTCAAAAGATGTGCAGGTCAGGTGAATTGCCCATGTTAAATTGCCCATAGTGTTAGGTGCATCATTCAGAAGAAATGGGTCTGGGTGGGTTAATCTTCGGAGGGTCAGTGTGGACTTGTTGGGCCGAAAGGCCTATTTCCACACTGAAGGAAATCTAATCTAATCTAAAAAAATCTGTTAAAAGGACTGTGAGAAGTGGTTTAAACCCATTTTCAGCAACTTCTAGTGGTTAAATAAAAGAAATCCCTGACACTTTACAATCAACAAGTGACAGTTTACTTATCTAAATCAAGCAGTGAACAACTTAACTGAAATATTGACAAACCAAACAATTCTTTTCTAACTACTAACTCTTCCTGAATAACACAAAATTTGAATAGTATGCTGTTCCGATAAATTTAAATACCACTCATACAGAAACATAGAATTTAGTCTCTTGAAATTATAGCCAGGTTGTCTTTCAGAATTTTCTCTGCCTTCTTCCTTCTCTTCTGTCAGAAATGTCTCCTCCCTTGGTTTCTTCAGTCAGGAATGTCTTCTCTGCCATTGGTACTATTATTATTTGGATGGTGCTTTCTCTAATATATAGATGATGGTGATAGCTGCTGAAAATGTGTTGCTGGAAAAGCGCAGCAGGTCAGGCAGCATCCAAGGAACAGGAGAATCGACGTTTCGGGCATAAGCCCTTTTCAGGAAAGGAAAGATTCCTGAAGAAGGGCTTATGCCCGAAACGTCGATTCTCCTGTTCCTTGGATGCTGCCTAACCTGCTGCGCTTTTTCAGCAACACATTTTCAGCTCTGATCTCCAGCATCTGCAGTCCTCACTTTCTCCTCGAAGATGATGGTGATAGCCAATTTCGGTGATAGCCTGTTAACTCTATCAGGGTGGCAGTTAGCTCTGCCAATTTTTCAACTGCCCCCTTCTTTTATACCCTTGATGACCTTTCAATGTTTTTACAATCAGATTGGTCCTAAGTTGTCAAAACCATCAGATTTAAATTTGATAAGTTTTTGATATGTAAGGGCCTGATTCAAATTGATTGGCTAAATTCAGAACTTGTTGTCTCGGGAAAAGTCCTCTTTGGTCTGCTAACTATGCAGCCTTTTGACACAAGTGTTTCGGGCTCTCTGTGTATTGGCAAACCCAAGTTGCTGCCAGAGATCCAGTTTAACTTAAGGCCAGAAAAAAAACCAAAAAGAACCGTGCAAGGCTTTCCCAAATTTACAATTTTACTAACACCAACTTTTCAATAACACACATGCTCCAACCTCACACTACCAGTCACTCCAATCTCTTACTACTTTTAATGCGGGTATTCCAATCATGCACCATCATTAGGTCAAGCAATTCCAAACTCACACAATGAATAACACTGGGACTATAACTTTAAACTATCGTTAATTAATTATTCCACTGTAGCCATTAATAAGTATTGCAATCAAATTTAGCAATTGCCTGGATCTTACCCAGCTATTATTCAAACACTCCACACAATCCAACAATTAACCAGACATCACATTTCTCCTGGTCATTAACCAGATATGCTGATCACTTATCAGCATTAACTAGACACTGGCTTCACTCTGTCATTAACGACAATGCTGCTAACATATCTATCCAGTTTCACGATGTCATTAGACTCTGAGAACATACATTTTATTGGATCTTTACAAAATTTAATATTCTATCTATGTAAAACAAAATTGCCCTATTTTACTTAAGTATTTTATTGAAGCAGATCATGCCAATAAACATGATAATAAGCAAAGTATACCTTGTCTATTAGTATTAATCACTTCTTGTATTATTTTCCTGTCTCAAAGATAGTGAGCACTTACAATTCCATGCAACTGGTTGGTATCACTGGCACCAGGTGGATGTTTAACGATCTCCATTTTGTTCGCCAAATGTCGAGAGCCATACAGTGAGTCAATCTCAGACCAAGATTCAATTGCTTCTTGGCCATCAAAAAAAATTAGCTGCAGGGTAAGATCTGGTCTCTCTCCAGCATTCTAAACAAAAGAGAAATACGTTTAAGAAGGCTTTACCTACACTTGGAATATTCAGGTTGCTGACTAAATAAAATTGCATTTCCATTGGAACATTTTCAAATGTTAAAACTCAACTCAATTGAAACAAAGATGGTGGAAAACATAGCGCATGTATGAGTTATACCACATATCATCATAACACTTTGAAATGTTCACCAATAGATGATATTGTTGCTATTTTAATGGTATGACCAATTTAAACTGTAGACAGCATGACCAGTAAGTAAACTTGATATTGAGTCGATTTTCTGGGTGAAGCCTTGTTAGTTTTCAATTGTTGTGATATAATATGATTATAATACATATTTTGTGGCCCAGTTTTAAATATTCATACACTATTGGTTTAGAGGTATTCCTTTAAGTATTTGACCCTTTATGTTGTTAGAACTTCTGACCTTAGCATTATTAGCACCACATTCTATTATTTGCAAGTGCTGTGCTAGTTTTATGGTGATTATTCACTGCTCAAATTAAATACCATTCACTTTGAAGTATATCAGTATTTGCTTATTGAACATCTATGCATGCTACTGACTTGTTTAAATTTCTTTTGTTCACTGTGTCTGCCATTTAATACATGATTATTTGATCAGCCTGCTTAAAAACTACGTGTGGCCTTACAATATACCTAGAAGTAGTTGAAATGGGTTTGTGTTTTGTAACTGGTTTAGAATTTGTTGGACCACAGACTGTTGCAACAATTTAGTTGTCAGTGCAATAATGTGGCACAATTCACACCCTCAGAATACCCCAAAAGCACTTCCCAGTCAATGCTTTATTACAGTCACTGTTTAAGAAGTAATTTGCCAGGATCAGTTATTATTGGCAAGTTTGTGCCCATTCCTACTTGTCTTGGAGAAAATGGTGGTGTGCAACTTTCTTGAACCTGCGATGATGATACTCATAAAACACTGTTAGGCAGGAAGCTGCAGGATTTTGGCCCATTGTCAATGAACAAAGGATAATACAGATCCAAATCCGAATGACTTGGGAGGAATCTTGGACATAATCTTATAAATATGGCCTTGTCTTTTAAGTGGCAGCGATGACCATTTCAGATGTACTACTTTGCAGTTAGTTGCAGTGTATCCTATAAATAAGAAACACTGTGACCTCGCAAGAGGAAATAATAAATTTCATGCTCGTAAGAGGATATCATTCCAGTGTGATAGTAAATGTTTAAAGTGGTAGATCAGTTGTCAATCAAGTAAACTAGCTAATCCTGAATGGTGTTCATTTTCTTGATAGCTATTGCAGTTGAATCCATTCAAACAAGTGGATAGCATTCTATCACATTTCTGACTTATGCCTTGAAATTTTGGAGTGTCAGGTATTTAACCAGTCACTCTAAGGCTCATAGTTTCTGATCTACTATCGTAGTAACAGCATTTATATGACTTTCAACTTACATTTCTGTTCATTGGCAACCCCCAAAGATGTTAATGGTGGGGTCTGTGTCACGGTTATAAGTATTGAATGTAAAGAGAAGCTGACTCAACTCTCTCTTAGAAGCAAATTATTGCTTGTTACTTGGTTGGCATCATGTAATTACAGAGTCATACAGTTTTTAACAGCTCAAAACAAGGCCCTTCAGCCCATTGTGTCTGTAACAATCATCAAATATCCATCTATTCTCATCCCATTTTCCAGCACTTGGCCATAGCTTTGAATTCATGTAAGTAGTTCACAAATGTCTTGAGGGCTCCCACGTCTTTTAGGCAGTGAGTTCCATTTGATGTACAAAGCTTTGGTGCTATGTAAGCTTTGGTAGGTACTTGTTGTAATTTTATGTACAACACGGTCCCATAACTTGAGCTGGATAAGTAACCAGAAAAGAGATCTTGTGGTGCAGTGGGCAGACTCCCTACCTCTGAGCCTGAAGCTCTGGTTTTAAATCCTACCCAGAACTTGATGGCCAAGGATAGTTTATTAATAACATGACCATAACAGAGTCATAGAGATGTACAGCACGGAAAGAGACCCTTCCGTCCAACTCGTCCTTGGCGACTAGATATCCTAACCTAATCTAGGCCCATTTGCCAGCACTTGGCCCATATCCCTTTTAACCCTTCCTATTCATATACCCATCTAAATGCCTTTTAAAAGCTGTAATTGTATCAGCCTCCACCTGGCAGCTCATTCCATACATTCACCACCCTCTGTGTGGAAAAGTTACCCCTTAGGTCCTTTCTTTATCTTTCCCCTCTCATCCTGAATCTATGTCCTCTAGTTCTGAACTCCCACCCCAGGGAAAAGACCTTGTCTGTTTATCCTATCCATGCCCCTTATAAACCTGTATAAGGTCACCCCTCCCACCCCAAGCCTCCGATGCTCCAGGTAAACCAGCCCCAGCCTTTTCAGCCTCTCTGTATAGCTCAAATCTTCCAACTCTGGCAACATCCTTGTCAATCTTTTCTGAACCCTACAACATCCTTCCAATAGGAAGGAGACCAAAATTGCATGCAATATTCCAAAAGTGTCCTAACCAATGCCCTGTACAGTCACAACATGACTCTGAACTCTTATACTCAATGCTCTGACCAATAAAGGAAAGCATACCAAATTCCTTCTTCACTATCCTATCTACCTGTGACTCTTCTTTCAAGGAACTATGAACCTGCACTCCAAGGTCTCTTCGTTCAGCAACACTCCCTAGGACCTTACCATTAAGTGTATAAGTCCAGCTCTGATTTACTTTTCCAAAATGCAGCACCTTACATTTTTCGATATTAAACTCCATCTGTCAACTCCTCAGCCCATTGGCCCACCTGATCAAGATCCCATTGAAATCTGAGGAACCTTCATCTCTGTTGATTATGAATCTGCAAATCTTTCCAACAGACACTACTGGGACTCAGTAAGAGTGGGAGAGTAGTAATGAAAAGTAGTTGGAGTTTCTACATCAAGACCCATAGCTCTACTCTATGATATATATGTAAAGGTGCATGTTTGCCACAGCAACTTGAATTCGTTAAGTGAACTAGAACATACCATCACCAAATAACCAAAAAACCTACTTAAGTGATGTTGGTTATGGTTTATTGCTCATCATGACACCAGGAATACTCCAAGTAGCATCGTAAGATGTTTACATTATCCTAAACAGTCAAACAAGGTCATCTCATTGTATCTCATCCAAAAGACAGTATCTCCAGCATCTCAATATTGCTGTGTGAGTTTAAATTATTTGCTCAAGCCCTGGCATAGAGCTATATCCAAAATTTCTGCATTGGAGTTGAAAATGTTATTAGTGCAAATTGCAGATGGAATTTAATACATAAACCTGCAATGATATATTTTGGCAGAATGGCTAGGGAAAGGCAAAATAGGCTAAATGGCACAATGAAAAGTGCACATGAGTTCCACATGCATAGAACTTTCTTTGTAGGAGGCAGTGCATATTGAGAGAGTAGTCATCAAAATGATTGGGATTGTGAGCTTCATAAATGAAAACTATGAGTATAAAAGCACAGACATTATATTAAATATTTATAACATTCTGGTTGGGCCACGGTATTGAATCCAGTTCTGGCCACCACACTTTAGGAAGGATTTGGGAATCCACTGGCATGTTGTAATGGAGACTTATCAAACTGGTTCCAGGATGAAGGATGTTAGGTTGAAGAACTTGGTTGTTCTATATTTGGCAATGGGGGGTATTTGATAGATTATACAAGATTATGCCAAATTTCAATAAAGTGGGCAAGAGACATTCTCATTTAATTGACAATACAAAGAGTGGATTAAAGGGGAAGAGATGCAGAGGGATGTGGGGAAGAAACCTTTTATGCAGTGAGAACTCATCATTTGGAAATTTTATACAACAACAGTACTCCCATCCTTATGAGCTTCCCTCTTCTGTGCTCCCAAACCTCTGGTACTCCAGCCCTTCTAGTGGGACCTGTCGGACTGATTTTTGCAGAAGTCTGTTTGCTATCCAAGTGGCTAGCACTACACCCGTTGACGTTTCTCGGGCAAGGGAATTGTGTCATGTGACTGGCTGGCAGGTTTTGAAGTGGGCTTTCCTTCCAGAAAGATGCAAAGTCTCACCGTGAGCCAATTAATAGCTTAATAGCTGTTAAATTTCTGAAGAGCAATTCAGCCAACTAGAGGGGCTTTGTCGTGCCTTTGCAACTCTGAAGCAGAGGGAAAAGCAAGTTTAAAACAACAGTAATATTTGGAAATGCATGTACTGGTCCTACTGAACCTCCATCTTGAAGTATCCATGATGAGGTGGACATATCATGTGTCATTTGCAATAAGGATTATTCTAGTATAAATAGCTTCAAAAGTTGAATATTCTGTAACATCTGAATGTTTAAGTTGACATTTTAGCAATTTATTTTTCCAAGCTTGAGATGTAAAATAACAAAGATTTAATAATTTACCAACTTACTCATTTATAATGCCTATGTTATAATGACTCATAAATAAAACAGTACCTTTATCTCTAATAATAATTTGTCCAATGCACGAGCAAGTTCCAATATCATGGAACATGGAACAGCAGAATCAGTGGCACCCACATACACTCTGCTATACCACCATTTGTTGAAATATTTTGAGTCATGATGACAAGCCAGCACCAGCCTTCGCTTAGCTGAGGGGTTCAAAGTGCTGATGATATTTGAAAATGTGACAGTTCCATAGGGTATAGCTTCCTGGAAGGTATCCTCTTCAGTGACCCAGCCAGCCTGGAGTTCATCTAACTGACTTATGATATGCTGTGGAGAGAAACCAGTTTTGTAAAGCTTAATTCTCACAGCAACTGAACAGGTGTCTGGTTCAATGCATCTTATACTTAAAGCTATTTGCTTAATTGAATTGAATTTATTGTCACATGTACTGAAGCACAGTGAAAAGCTTTGTCTTGCGAGCAATAAAGGCTGAGTAACATGATGGCATTATAGGTTCAGGAGTAGGCAATTCAGTTTATGTACCTATCCTCCTTTATTCTAATATTACTTAGTCTCATTCCATTCACCGCCTTTAGATGCATTTCCCTCAATAATTTGGGCAAGGAAAGTCTGACAATATCTTAGATCTATAGTTAATCAAATATTTATTGCTTTTTTTTAAAGAGAAGGTTTCAAACTTGTATCATCCTTTGCATTAAGAAATGCTTGCTAATTCCTCTCCTGTATTACCTGGCTCTCACCTTGCCTTAGATCTGTTTACCAATATAAGCTTTTTTCCCATTTATCCTGTGAATTTGTTTAAAAGTCTTAAAACCGAAATAGTCTCTAACCTTCTGTATTCCTGGGAATGTGAGCTTTATTTATTTAATCTTTCTGAATCCAGCCCCTAGGATGCTAGTAATATTCTGGTGTTGGTTTCATTTCACCACACAGAGTTCTTCTAGTTATCTCTTTGAAGGTGCCATCTTAAGGGCAGGGACAGATGTTTTTAGCATTATTTATAAAGAACACACATTGAGTAGTGTGGATCCAGTTTACTCGAACATTTCAAACAAGTTTGTTAACAGCTTCAACTGTAACTTGCAGTTACAGATAACTATGTTTGCAACCTCCTGCAAATGACCTTCTTTCTGGAATACACATGGCAGTCGGTCATGGGCTTTATCCTTGTCTTATTGACATATACCGTTCTTAAATCTAAATTACACTAGGGATGAGGGCTCTTGTGGGATAGTGGGCGGTGTACTTCCAAGAAGGTACATGTTCAAGTTTCACTTACCCCAAAGATATATCATAATGTGCCTGGACAGGTTGATTTGAAAGAAATTTACAACAGGGATGAAAATAGAGCTCAAAAAATTGAACTTAGGCCATTTAATGTCTGTTACAACCCAGAGCAACTTTGAAGAGGTTCAGGAAAATACTACTTTCTTGACTTCAATTCACAGAAAATGAGACAGTGAAGACTTTTGAAACATTGAATGAACCATAGAATCTATAGTGTGGATGCAGGCTATTCGGTCCATACCGACCCTCCAAACAGCATCCCACTCAAACCCACCCAATCCCATCTTGTTTTTGTCATGGCCATTCCATTCATCCCTCGACACTGTGGGCATTTTAGCATGGCCAATCCACCGAGGCTGCATATCTTTGGACTGTGGGAGGAAACCAAAGCAAACCCACACAGACAATGTGTAAAATCCACACACAGTCACCTAAAGGTGGAATCAAACACTGGTCCCTGTGAGAACTGTGAGGCAGCAGTGCTAAAACCAATGGTTAACATTGAAACATCAAAAAAAAATTTCATCTGTCACAACTGTATACTGACTAGAAATTGTGTTAGACTGGACAAGAACATATAGCTGCAGTTTGTCCAGTGTGACTAGAATCAAAACATCATTGTCAACAAATAGCAGAGAAAATTAATCTTTCTTTGAATTTCTATATCAGTGATTTTCCTCGTACATTCTTATACATACAATTATTTCTTTTAAACTTCAGAATATATTTCTATTTTTATTTCTGTCCATCTTGATCTTGAAATTTCCAATAATATCATCATCCAGAGTCCTTTTACATAGAACATAGAATATAAACAAGATTTGTGAAGGTTTGTAGCTCAGGTTGAGGTTTAGGGTGTAGGTTTGCTCGCTGAGCTGTAGGTTTGATATCCAGACGTTTCATTATCTGGCTAGGTAACATCATCAGTGGCGACCTCCAAGTGAAGCGAAGCTATTGTCTCCTACTTTCTATTTATATCTTTCTCCTGGATGGGGTTCCTGGGGTTTGTGGTGATGTCATTTCCTGTTCGTTTTCTGAGGGGTTGATAGATGGCATCTAGATCTATGTGTTTGTTTATGGTGTTGTGGTTGGAGTGCCAGGCCTCTAGGAATTCTCTGGCATGTCTTTGCCATAAACAAACACAAAGATCTAGATGCCATCTATCAACCCCTCAGAAAATGAACAGGAAATGACATCACCACAAACCCCAGGAACCCCATCCAGGAGAAAAATATAAATAGAAAGCTGGAGACAACAGCTTTGCTTCACTTGGAGGTTGCCACTGATGATGTTACCTAGCCGGGTAATGAACCATCTGGATATCAAACCTACAGCTCAGCGAGCAAACCTACACCCCATAGGATATAAACTTCAAAACTATTGAGAGCATTTTATTGTTGGACACAATCCAGCATTTTTAGTGCATTCAACTTGGTATGAATAGAAAGTAAATAAATGATTCCACTCTACTGATTCTTTACTTTGAAATTTATCTGATGATGCGCTGATAGCTCACACTGCTCACAAATATTCCTGGATCTGGGTTTGTACTTATTGTAACATGAGTGCGTGGAGTTCTTCTATGAAACATGAAGGCTTTGAATTCTGGGACAGACCTTGAAAACAGGAGACCATTCTGTGTTTTCAGGTTATTCTCCTGTTCATGTTGCTCATGGCTCATATGTTTCTCATTTAATCTGTTCATTGGAGATATATGCTAACCGAAAAATCTCCAACAATCTTGAGGAAGTTCTAAGTTCTGAGGAAGGGTCACTGGACCTGAAAGATTAACACTGATTTCTCTCCATAGATGCTGCCAGACCTGCTGAGCTTTTCCTGCAGTTTCTACTTTTGTTTCTGTCAATCTTGATCTTGAAATTTCCAATAAGGTCAGCATCCAGAGTCCTTTTACATAGAACATAGAAGTGTACAGCACATCAATAGGCCCTTTGGCCAATGAAGCTGTGCCAAACGTGACACCAAATTAAACTAATCCTTTCTGCCTTTGGACAATATCCGTCCTTTCCTTGCATATTCATTTGCTTATCTAAAAGTACCTAAAATGACCCTATTGTAACAGTCTCCACCACCATCCCTTACACTTTCTGTGTAAAAAACCTACCCCTCACATCTCCTTTGAACTTTTCCCCTCTCACTTTAAATGCATGCCCCCCAGTATTAGACATTTCAACTCTTGGAAAAAGATACCTGTCGTCAACCCTATCTATGCATCTGATAACTTTATAAACATCTATCAATTCTCCCCTCAGACTCCAACGGTCCAGAAGAAACAATCCCAGTTTTTCTAGCCTCTTCTTGTAGTTCATATCCTTTAATCCAGGCAGCATCTTGGTAAACTTTTTCTGCACCATCTCCAAAGCCTACACATCCTTCCTGTAATGTGGCAACCAGAATTGAACACAATACTCTAAGTGTGGCTTAACCAAAATCTTATAAAGCCGCAACATGGCAATGCTGACACTAATACTCAGTTCCCTGACCAATAAAGGCAAGCATGCCATACGCTTTCTTTAACACCCTATTTACATGCATAGCCGCTTTCAGGGAACTATGGACTTGAACTCCAAGATCTCTCTATACATTAATTACTGACAGAGTTCCACTATCCTTTACCTGCAAAGATGCTTCCTGATTTCCTTTCTAAATAGCTGGACTCTAATTTTACGATTATGTTTGTCTTATTCTTGCATTCCCCCACCTCCCCTCTGCTGCCAGGAAATAGTTTATTTTTGAATCACTTTAACATTACCTCAAGAGATCGCATCTTATGGCCTTATGATCTTAATCTTCTTTATTAAAGAGTGGACAGGAAATTGAAGTTGTGGCCCAGATGAGATTAGCTGTGATCATATTAAATGATGGAGCAGGCTTGAGGGGCTAAATTTCCTTTTCCTCTTTCATGTTCTTATGCATGATAAAGTTGCTACATTCTGTGATAGGCTTCCAAAATAAATTAAACTTTAATGGACTTCATAACTTTACAGGATAATTTTACTCACGTGACGCACGGCTTGGTTTCCAATAGAGCCTGGATATCTCTCTCTAAGCATTGGTCTCAAATAATTAAACCACATTTGAGAGATGTTGGTCAGTAATGTAATGTTGCGGATGTCGATTGGATTCAAGAACTTGGGCTTATGAAGTAGCTGGTGGTTAAAATCATTGACAAAGCGTCAAAATTAAAAACATATGAGGTAAACTATTACCACAAAAAAGTTACATTTGCTTATGAAAGCTTGTTTAAAGAAGTAGTAAATGCTGCAAATACTCAGCAAGTTGGTGGTTCAGTGGTGAGCCACACGGTGCCAGGGCCCTGGGTTTGATTCCAGCCTTGGACAACTGAACATGTGGAGTTTGTACATTCTCCCTGTGTGGGTTGCCTCTGGATGCTCCAGTTTCCTCCCACAGTCCAAAAATGTGCAAGTTAGGTGGCTTGCTATGCTAAACTGCCCATAGTGTCCAGGAATGTGCAGGCTAAGTGGGTTAGCCATGAGAAAGTCAGGTTTATAGAGGTAAGGTAGGAGGGTGGATCTCGGTGGGATCCTCTTCAGAGGGTTGGCGTGGACTTGATGGGCCGAATGGCTTTTCACACTGTATGATTCGATGAAATCAGAGAGCATGTGAGTCAAAAGGAATAGAGATAATGAGCGGAAACCTGTTGGGATATTAACTGGAGAGTTAGAGACAAAAGTATTCTGCATCTTTCAGGAGGTGTCTGTTGAACCACATGCCAATTAGGCAATGGCAAGGCCATTGGTCAGCCTCCCTCTTGAATAAGAGCCCAGAGACAGAAGTCACACCAGTGAGAACCACTGGATAATAAGAGGCTGGTAGGTCTTGAACTCAGCAATGCAATGGAGGAGACCAGATTGTGGCTGGGAATGCATCAATGGAATCCCAAGATCTCAGGACAAAGGCAGTGATGTTTGGGATAAGGTGATCTTGGATTGGGGATCATGTGAGAGGTGCTTTGTAAGCAAGGCTAAGGGTTGGCTTGCACCTGTCACCCCACTCCTGAAGTTCAGTCACTCAATCAGTCTTTGCTTGCATTTGATCAAGTGACTACCCCAAGAGGATAAGCGGCCCTGCAATGCAGCTTCTTCTGGGAATGTTGCATAGTGACAGGCTTGTCTGAATCTGGACTAATCTGAGGGATAGTGAGTAAAACCATTGTGGCCTCCTTAATTGGCCAGTTAAGAACCTCAATTGAAGGTAGGATAGGAAGGTGAATCATAGACTTTTCCATCACATTTTACCACTGGTTGGGCAGAAAGATGACAGGATTTGGGTATGTCACCGCCCTGCTTAAAGAACCCTTCCGTTCTCCAAGGTCACAACCCCAGCAGTAGGCAGTTCCATCTATTGTTTCAGATCAGTGGCCTTTCATTTTGACTGAAAGTCATCAACCTGAAATGTTAATTTTGTTTCTATCTCCACAGATGCTGCCACATTTGCTGGGAATTTGTAGCATTTCTGTTTTCATTTCAAATTGTCATCATCGAGAATATTTTGCATTTGGCTTTAATTTATAATTCACCAACTATGAATGAAAATCAACTGAAGAGAAATAATTGAATAATTTTCTCGTCATTAACAAAGGTTTAAGAATTATGCCACACATGTGTGAATATTTCTGGCTGTATAGCTAGGGTTGATTGTGAGGAAATGCCAGTCACCACTCAAGCCTTTTCAAAAAACATGTTTGTAATCAAAACTCATTGTATGAGGAATCCCAGACATAAATTTATACAGCAATCTATTAAAATAATATTGTAATTGGTTTCATAAATCATGGTCCACAAAGGATCATATGCATCTCTCTCCAACAGAGGCAAATAATTGGTTATATAAAGTTTGGTGGGCACCATTCATTAGGTAGGGTGAGACATAGTGAGATGGCAGATCTCTGTGATTGTAGGCAGTGCTTTAAAATGTCATATATTCTAGTTTACAACATTTAATTGCCCTGCTAAAGGAAGGTTATTATTAAATTAAGTGCCAAAAAGATTTACAAGGATGCTACAGGGACTGGAAGGTTTGAGATATAAGGAGACGCTGGGAATGTTGAGACTTTTTTCCATTGAGGTTAGTGGTTGACTTTAAGACATTTGGACAGGTATATGAATAGGAAAGATTTAAAGGGTTATGGGCCAAACAGAGGTGAATTAGACTCATATTGTTTGGGAGACCTGGCCGCATGGATGAATCGGACTGTTTGTGTGCGATATGACTCTATGAATTGGGATTTTGGGACCACTACCATTTAAGAATAGAAATGTATAAAGAAGCACATTATTCTGTGAAGAAAGCAGGAATACAATGTTTCCAATCTAATATATTTTCAGCAACGTCTATTAATAAAATGTTGATCAAGCAAACTACAAGCGTGGTTTCATAAACTTTTGATTGAGCGGTGGTGACAGAGTGGTAATCTCCATGTACAGTAATCCAGATCCCCAGGCTAACAGAATCATCGAATCCCTACAGTGCAAAAAAAGGTCATTCTGGCAATCGAGCCTGCATCGACCCTCTGAACAACATCCACACAGATCAAGACCCCCACCCTATCCCAGCAACCCCATATTTACCATGGCTAACCCATCTAGCCTTCAGATCCTTGGACACTACAGACAATATGGCAAGGCCAATTCACCTATCCTCCACTTTTTTGGAATGTGGGAAGAAACTGGAGCATCTGGCAGAAACCCATGCAGAAGTGGGGAGAACATATCAACTACACAACCAACCACCCAAGCTTGGAATTGAATCCAGCTCCCTGGCACTATGAGGGAGCAGTGCTAATCACTGAGCCATTGTACTACCCAAAAACCCATGCCTCGAAAGAGACTGGAATTGGGCCATGGTTTCAGATCCTACTCTGGCAGATGGTGAAATTTGAATTCCATAATATCAGAAGTTAAAAAAGCTAGCTTGATGGAGAACCTGTAAACATTGTCATTAAAACCTATCTGGTCCACCAATGTCTTTTGTGGAACAAAATCTTGACTTGATCTGGTCTGCATGTGACTAGAAACCAACAGTAATATGGTTGACTCTTAACTTCCATCAGAAATGACCAAGCAAGCCACTCAGTTGTTTTAAAAGGGCAACAATAATTTTCATTGATGATCAGTTTGAGTTCTGCCAGGGCCACTCAGCTCCGAACCTAACTGCAGCTATTTCTCAATACAATATCCCAAATTCAACCATCTTTAGCCACTTCAGCAAATGAACTTCCCTCCATCAGGTCAGAGTTGGGGACATTTACACAATGTTCAGCATAATTCATGGCTCCTTATGTAGTAAACTTGTTAGCATCCAACTGCAGCAAGACCTGGACAACATGCAGGCTTGGGCTGATAAATAATATTTGTGCTGCACACATAGCAGGCAATGACTCCAGCAAGAGAAATCTAACTAGTGCTTTACTAATACTGAATTGATCACCATCAACGTTCTGGGGTTACCATTGACAGGAAACTGAACTGAACCAATCAGATAAGTGGCAGAGTCAGAATCATTGGTGACCTTTAAGCGGCAATTGGATAGGTACATGGATAGGTGCTTAAGCTAGGACAAATGTTCGGCACAACATCGTGGGCCGAAGGGCCTGTTCTGTGCTGTATTGTTCTATGTTCTATGATAAATGCTCCAATTACAAGAACTGCTCAGAGGCTAATAAATCAATAGTGGGTAACTCATCTCCTGTATCACCAATGCCTGTCCGCTATCTAAAAGGCATTAGTCAGGATTGTGATGGAATACTGTCCACTTGCCTGGATGGATACAGCACCAATAATCTTCAAGAAATTCAATGTAATCCAAAGTACTGCTTGATTGGCACACCTTTAGTATTCACTCTCTGTACCACAAACACATAGTGCAGCAGTGCGTATCGCCTAAAGATGTACTGCAGTAATTCCAACTCCTTAAAAAGCATCTACCAAACCCGCAATCTCCACCATTTAGAAGGATAAGCACAGCAAAAACTGGGGAACAAGTTGACCTCCAAGATCTCCTCCACGACATACGCCAGCCTGGCTTAAAATGATATTGCTTGTCATTCGCTGGCACAGGGTCAAAATTCTGGAAATCCCTTTCTAACAGGGGCAGTCCTGGTTGTCCATGCAACCCAGTTCTTCAGTTTTTCAGGAAATTACCTCACCACCACTTTCTCAAGGGTAATTGGAGATGGGAAATTAATACTGGCCCTGACAATGATGCCTATATCCCATGAATGACATTTTAAAAATAAGGAATCAGTGAGTCTTCAGTCAGGTTCTTAACTTGAACCTTCTAAATTATGGGGATGTAAGAAGGAATCAAGAACTGAGCATGTATTGCAAAATGCCTTATATCTATCCCCTTCTTGTTATCATGACTGGTCAGTAGTGATCCCTAAAGTCCTGACTGCTTAATCATGAAAGTTCCAATAGAAGTACCATGGATATGATGATTGCGCTTTTTGGTATGAGCCTTTAGCCCAATTCTTGTGGTAATTTAGGCCCTCTTTTCAGGCTGGAATGGTTCTTTAATACTACTGTCCTTAGCCTTGCAACAGCTTTTTGATGCCATATTTACTTAAAATGTCATTTTAAAGATCAGCTACTCTCATACAGCCTCAGTTACAGCCATCTTGAAACATACTTTTAAACATAAAAATCACAGAACACCATGTTGACCACCTGATGAAGAAGCAGCATTTCGAAAGCAAGTGTCTCCAAGTAAATCTGTTGGACTATGATCTGGTATTGTGTGATTTTTAACTTTGTCCACCCCAGTCCAACACTGGCACCTCCAAATCATGACTTTTAAACATATTGTTCACTATGTTTAAATAAAACTCATGGTACAATTATTACAACGGTTTTGTAGAAGTACAGAATTAAAAAAGAATATATGTTACTTATACAACTTTAAGAGCTTTAAAACATGAACTAAATAAATTATTGAGCACTGTCATATGATTGCATCACTCATTTTTAATTGAATTCATATGTTTGTTTGAAATTTTGACAAAACATTGGTGCATGGCACTGATTTTGAAAAGCTTCCATTACTGAAATTGATAAACATCTCAAAATATTCTCCTGCACCTAAAGTTATATAAATACAGAAAGTAGAAGCAAGAACAAGTTATTTTGACCATTAAGCCATTCGTTATGATCATAACTGATCCTACACTTCAACAGCCTATTCCTCCTTTTCTTTGATCTCTTTAGCCCGTTGTGCTATATCCAATTCTTCCTTGAAGTCATACAGTGTTTCAGCCTTGACTGCTCTCTGTGGTAGCAAATTCCACAGGCTCCTTACTGACTGGCCATCATTTGGTATTTTGCAGCCTTTATCCTACCCTGCACAAAGTTAAATATGCGCTTTATCTGATCACAATAAGTTCCTTTACCTGAAACCTGTGGACTTTCAAAATCCATATTTCAACTTCAGTTCCTTCCATGGCTTTGAAACTTCCAGCCTCATTCTCAGCATCCACCTTCTGCTCTTCTGCATCCAATCCTTTTTTTGTGCCTACCATCCTGTCCATTATGCTATTAGTTTATAATCATCACCCACTACTTCCTCCTAACTATTTGACTGTTCTCTTGATGGTCTCTGTGTCCAAGACTGACCATTTGAAACATATTTGAATATTGTGCTCTGTGAAATGCTAGTTCAATTTAAATTGGATTGAATGATTTATTGTCACTTGAACTTAACAAATAAATACGGTACAATGAAAAGTATAAAAGAAGATATTAAGATATAATTAAAATATAACTAAAAACAGAGTTTCTTCCTCTTATAATGAAACCAATCCTTTCTGAACAGGACAGATAATACCTAATACTAATACACCTGAAATTTTCTTACATATATCTTGACATTAACTGAATCCTGCACTCAAAAGACACTTTTTCAGTATTGTTGACATCTTGACAACATTGCAAAAAATTACAAATTTCTGATCTCATACATCTGCACCTGCACTCACGCTCACTTAAAATTGTTTTTCTGTATGAGCTTCAATCTTGCTTACTGTGCTGGACAATTGACAGTAAAAGAAAAAGTAGCTCAAATAGATTATGTTCTAAACTTTCACCCTTCACAAAATATGTTCGACTTATTTTAATGATGCTATGTCCTGTCAACATTTAACAACAGGAACAGAAGCTTAACTGAAAGCCCTCTACTTCCCTTGATTTTGAAATGTAAACTGTAACCTGCTGACACAGCACCAACAACAATATTTCCACCACAATGAAATCTATGGCCCTCAAACATACCTTTTCCTCTGTCCATGGTGCTTTATATTGTCGTTGCCCTTGGGTTTGGGAGAAAGTTATTGTCAAGTATAATAGAACTGTAAATGGAAGATAAGCTAAGCTCTTGCTATGAGCCATTTCTAGCTTAAGTGCACACTTTTGTCTTGCTTGTTCTTCCTGTCTTCACAGTTCAATGTGCAATCTTGTAAGTCTAACTAGAAATCACAGTGCACTTATAACCCTTTTCAGCTCTACGTCATTCTGGACTCCCTTCAATTGACAAATAAGGAATAAGAGACCAAGATGTGATAATCGGCTTATCTGCCTTGTTATAAAATTGTAACATATGCAAGAATGCATAAAGAAATCTTACCCATTTCAAGCAGATTCTCTCTGGGAACGTAATTGACTCAAGTAAAACCTCCAGGATTTTACTAACATTACATGACAACACAATAAGGTGGAACAATAACAACATGCATTTACCTTGTAGTTTTTACCGAGTAAACATTCCAAAAAACCTCATGGGAGGAAAGGTCGTGCTGAACCATGTAAAATGATATCAGGGCAGATGGCAAAAGTTTTATGGAGTGTCTTAAAGAAAGACAGTTGGAATAGTTAAGGGAGAGAATTCCAGGATTTGGAGCCCTGGCGTCTGAAGACATGAATTGAAGGAGAACGGATCTCTTGAAGAATTGTAGGGCTTGAGAAAGTTGCAGAGATAACAGGGAAAATTTACAAATGAATACGAGAATTTTAAGAACCAGTAATTGAATGGCCAAAGGAGGAATGTTGCTTCCGTAGTATAATGAAAGTAATGTAGACCAAGATGATGTAATTGGTGTTATGATTCTACATCTCCTCTAAGAACCTGCAAATAAACAGGCCAGGATTTGCTTATCATGCACCTTGCATATTGAGTACTTTGGGTTATGTTTTCTTTTAATTAACCTATTTTTCTAATCAACCTGTCCAGAGTGCGGGTGGAACTTTAACTTGGGTCTCCTTGTCCAGGCGTAAGGAACTACCACTGTGCCATAAATGAGCTGACTACTCTGGGTTAGTACCAGTAGCAGGCAAAGTAGGTCATTATGAGAGCACTAATTGTCCTCTGAAGGCCGCCTTTGGGCTGACAACTGCCCTGTTCCTGATAGACCTTATTCTAGAGTCTTAAAAGAAGTGGCTAATGAGATGATTGATGCATTAGTTTTAATTTTCCAAACTCTTTTGAGTTGGGATAGTCCAATTAGATTGGACGATAGAAATCCATCACTCAAAAAGACAGAAAGATGAAAACTACAGACCAGTTAGCTCAACACCCATAGTAGGGAAAATGAGAAGTTATAAGATATGTTCAAGGTAATCAGGTAGAGTCACCCTAATTTTGCTAAAAGGAAACCATGCTCAACCAATCTAGATATTTGGGTTAGTGGTGCTGGAAAAGCACAGCAGTTCAGGCAGCATCCAAGGAGCTTCGAAATCGACGTTTCGGGCAAAAGCCCTTCATCAGGAAGGGCTGCCCGAAACGCCGATTTCGAAGCTCCTTGGATGCTGCCTGAACTGCTGTGCTCTTCCAGAACCACTAATTCAGAATCTGGTTTCCAGCATCTGCAGTCATTGTTTTTACCTCAATCTAGATATTTTCAAATCAACGTGTACAGCGATGTTATTACACACCAATAGAGCAGGTGGGACTTGAACTTTGATCTCCTGGCTAAAAGGGACACAACCACTGTGACACAAGTGCTCATATGTTAAAACAATCAGTTGGAGTTTTTGACTGAGGTTTTGATCTGATTTGATTTATTGTGGTCATGTATACCTAAGTACAGTGAAAAGCTTTGTTTGCGTGCAGTACAGGCAGATCATAGTAAGCAAGGACATACTGATCGTAAGGTGCTTAGACAGTGTGTGGCATACAGGTTACACTGCAAAGGAAGTGTGCAAAGCAAGATCAACGTTAACGTGATCAACATTATTTGAAGTTAGAGAATCTGTTCATCAATCTAATAACAGCAGGGAGAAGCTGTTCATGAACCTGCTGTTTCATGTGATCAAGCTTCTGTATCTTCTGCCTCAGGGAGGACATTGGAGGAGAGCTTTAATGGGGTGGGATGGGTCTTTGATGATGTTGGCAGCCTTTCCATGGCAAAGAAACATGTAAATGGAGTTCATAAATGGGAGGGTGGCTTCTGTGATGACGTGGGCAGTACATACAACCTTCTGTAGTTTCTTACAGTCCTGGGCAGAGCAGTTGCCTTACCAGGCTGTTGTCCATCTGGACAGTATGCTTTCTATGGTGCATCTGTAAAAATTGATAAAGGTCCTTATGGACATGCCAAATTTCCTGAGCAACCTGAGTAACAAGAAGCATTGTTGTGCCTTATTGACTGTCACATGTACATGGAAAGTCCAGGACAGGTTGTCAGTTATTGTCACTTCCAAAAACTTGACACTCTTAACCCTCTCAACCATCGATGTAGATAGGGGTGTATTGTCCTCCTTTCTTTCTGAAACCAATGATCAGTTCTTTCATTTTACTGACATTTAGAGAGAGATTATTATCATTGCACCATAACACCAAGCCCTCTGTCTCCTTGATGTATTGTGACATCCTTGAATGATATCTGTCCTACCACGATGGTGTGGTCAGGACACTTGTAGATGGTGTTCTTTCGGAATTTGGCTATATACAGTTGTGGGTATACAGGGAATACTGTAGGGGGCCGAGAAAGCACCCTTGGGGGACTCCAGTGTTAAGGGTTATTATGGAGGAGGTGCAGTTGTCTATCTTCACTGACTGCAGTCTATGAGTCAGGAAGCTGAGGATCCAGTTGCAAAAGGTGGAGCCGAGACCTAGGTCTTAGAGTTTTGAGATCAATCTGGAGGGGATTTTGGTGTTGAAGGTGGAGCTGTAGTTAATGAATAGGAGTCTGAAGTAGGAGTCCTTGCAGGGAACACTTGCTGTGCATTAGGGGGAAACAGGAGATGACAGAATCTTTTAGAATTTCAGAAGGCATATGATAACATGCTTCATCAAAGGTAAAAGTGAAAAATAAAAGCTCATGGTGTAGGGAGAAGCAGGAATAAAACATTGGGCTGGTTAATAAGAAGCAGGCAGTAGGCATAAATGAGTAATTTTCAGGTTGGAAAGTTGTAATGAGTAATGTGTGACAGGGATTTGAGTTGGTACTGCAACTGATAACAATTTACACTAATTATTTAGGTATGGTTGCAAAATTTGCTGACAGTGCAAAGATAAATTAATAATAAATTAGGAAAATAAATTATGAAGAAGACAGAAGAAGGCTACAACAAAATAAAGATAGGTTGAATGGGCAAAGATGTGTCAAATAGAGTATCATGGGGGAAAATGTGAAATTATCCATTTCCAGTGATGTCAAGGAGTGGAGATTAGGTTGTCTCTTACTCAACATGGTCATTGTCAAGAGTGGGTTGCTGGGAAAGCACAGCAGGTCAGGCAGCATCCAAGGAGCAGGAGAATCGATGTTTCGGGCATAAGCCATTTGTGTGCCGCAAATGTTACTTGCCACTTGACAACCCAAATTGGATATCGTCCAAATCATGTTGTATTTGAATACGGACTGCTTCAGTATTGGATGAGTTAAAAATAGTGCTGAATCAGCAAACATTCCAACTTCTGACCTTATAATGGAGGGGACGTCATTGATGAAGCGGCTGAAAATGGTTTTGTTTAGGACATTTCCCAGAGCAACCTCTGAAGAGTTATTCTGTAGCTGAGATGACTGACCTCCAACAACCACAACCAGCTTTCCATATGCCAGGTATGATCTAACCAGCAGAGCATTTACCCCAATACCCATTGATTCCAATTTTGCTAGGGCTCATTGATGGCACATTTGTTCGAATGTGGCCTCGATGTCAAGGTCTGACACTCTCACCTCACTTCTGGAATTCAGCTCTTTTGTCCATATTTGAACCAAGGCTATAATGAGGTCAGGAGCTGAATGGTCCTGGCAAAACCCAAATTGGATGTCAGTGAGCAGGTTATTGCTGCTTGATAGCAGTTCATGACACTTTCCATCATTTACTAATGCGTGAGTAGGCTTGATGGGGTGGTAATCGCCAGGGTTGAATTTGTCCTCCTTTCTATGTACAGGTCATACCTAGGCAATTTTTCCCATTGTTGGGTAAATGCCAGAGTTGTAACTGTAGTGAAAGAGTTTGGCTAGAGGGGTAACAGGTTCTGGAGCACATCTTCAGAGCTATTGCTGGAATCATGTCTGGGCCCATTGACATTTCAGCATTTAATGCCTCCAACTGTTTCTTGATATAATGTGGAGTAAATCAAATTGGCTGAAGACTTATATCTGTGATGCTGGGGACCGCTGGAGGAGATCAAGATGTATCATGCACTTGGCACTTCTGGCTGAAGATTGGTACGAATGCTTCATCCTTAACTTTCGCACTGATGTGTTGGGCTCTTCCATTAATGACCACAGGGACATTTGTGGAGCCTCCTACTCAAGTGAGTTGTTTAATTGTTCACCACCATTCACAACTGAATGTGACAGGATTGCCGAGCTTATATCTGAAGTTTCGTTGTGGGATTGCTTAGCTCTGTTTGCCACTTGCTGCTTCTGCTGTTTGACATGCAATTAATCCTATTTGAAAGCTTCACCAGGTTGATACCTTATTTTTACGTATGCCCTGTGCTGCTCCTGGCATGCCTCTTGCACTCTCCTCTGAACCAGCATTGATCCCCTGACTTGACGATAATGGTTGATTGGGGAATTATGCCAGGCCACGAAGTCAAAGATTGTGCTGGAGTACAATTCTGCTGCTATTGATGACCCATAGCATCTTATAGATGCCCGGGTCTTGAATTGCTGGATCTCTTCGAAGTCTGTCCCATTTAGCACGGTGATAGTGCCAAACAATATTATGGAGAATGTTCTGAATGGGAAGGCAGGACTTTGTCTCCTCAAGGACTATAGAGTGGTCAGTCTTACCAATACAGTCATGGATAACTGCATCTGCAGCCTGCAGATTATTAATGATGAGGTCAAGTAGGTTTTTTTGCTCTTGTTGTTTCCCTCACCATCAGCCACAAACCCAGTCTAACAGCTGTGTCCTTTAAGACCCAACCAACCTGATCAGTAGTGCTGCTGCTGAGCCACTCTTGATGTTGGACATTGAAATTCCCCCATCCAGAGCATGTCTTATGGTCTTAGCATCCTTAGTGCTTCCTCCGAGTTGTTTAACGTGGAGGAGAACCGATTCACCAGCTGAGGCCGATGGTATGTAAGCAGCAGGAGGTTTCCTTGTCCATGCTTAACCTGAAGCCATGAGACTTCATGATGACCAGAATCAATGTTGAGGACTTCCAGTGCAGACTGGATGGACAAGAACTCCTTGGCTTCCATCATACACTACCCATGGTGTCTATTCCTAGGCAAACTGTGCTTGGTGAATACTGCTACCTACACATTGAGATACTAGTCTGGAGTATCTTGGGCTATGTATATTGTGCATACATTTCCTGAGGTTGCTTGTTCCTTATCTCTAAGTCTCTAGTCCTGCTGTAGAGCCTGAGCACAAAAATCAAGTCTAACGCTCTTGTCAGATATTGTAAATACCTTGTTATTCGAGCCTGCCAAGCTGTTAAAGATTTAGTAACATACGACATAGATACATGTTTAAATCATTCAGCCCATTAAGCCTGCTCCACTATTTAATACGACTGTGGCTAATGGAACACTTCAATGCCTTTTACCCACACTATCCTCCTGACACTTTAAGCTATTGATAATCAACAAATGATCGACCTCTATTTTAAATATACTCAAAGGCTGAGCTTCCACATCTTCTCTGGTAGAGGATTCCAAAGTTTCATCATTCTTTGAATTAAAAACATTTTTCCTCATCTCTATCCTAAATGGCACCTGTCTTATTTTTAAATTGTGCCCCCTGCATCTAGAATCCCCAGCCAGGGAAAACATTGTGTCTGCATATACCCTGTTTATCCCTTGAAGTATTTTGTAGATTTCCATTAGATTGCCTCTCATTCTTAAAACCTCTAGAGAATATTGGCTCAGTTTATCCAATCTCTTTTCCTAGAACAGTCTGTTGAACCTTCATTGAGATCCCTGTAAGGCAATAATATCTTGTCTCAGATAAGAAGACCAAAACTGCACACATGACTCCAGGTAGAACCCAAGCAAACTTGTATGCAACGGAAAAAAGATTTCACAACTCCTGTACTCAAATCCTTTTGTGATAAAGACTAACATTCTATTAGTCTTACTAGTAGCTTGCTGCACCTGCATGTTGTCCATTACTGAATTATTGACAATGACATCCAAGTCTCTTTGCACATCCTCTATACTTCTCATCCTCTCACTATTTTATACATTTTCCATGTATTCCTTACCAGATTGTAATGTCAATCCTTCAACTATGTTGTAACTATCTTACTTCTAACACCTTTTTAGTCGCTACAAGTAATGCTACCACTTTTTCTTTTATTCTTCTTTTGTATCCAAGATTTGTACCTAGGTGCTCTTACCTAAGGTGACACCATTAGAGACAACCATTGTAAAAGCTTTTCACTGTACTCCTGTACTGGAGTACACATGACAATGAAGGTTATTTAATTCTATTCTATGTCAGTGGGTATCTCTTATACTATGTGCTTTAGTTTTGCTGAAAAAACTCCTGAGGCAGACTCAACAAAATATTGGAAATCAAAATATACTAAGTCCATCAACTCATCTTTCTCAAAGAGACTTTGTTAGTAATATCTTCAAAAAGCTCCAACAGGTTTGTCAAATATGATTTTCCATTTGCAAATCCATGCTGACTATACTACATCAGATTGTTTTTATCAAAGTGTCCATTCATCATATCCTGTACAGTAGTTTCTAGCATTTTCCCTGCTACTGATGGAAGTCTAACGATTCTTTAGATGCCTATATTTTCCCTGCTGCTTGCTTAACTAGTAAGGTGACATGTACAACTTTTCAATTTGCAGGTATAATTTCACGATCTAAGGAACTTTGGAATATGATTGTCAATGCATTGACTACCTCCATAGTCACCTCCTTCAACACTTTGGGATGGAACTAGAAAGTTGTGGGGACGTAATTTAATTATTTAACTCAAGTTGATTACTGAGAGACCTATCTGGGCTGAAGAGTCCGGTGTAAGATCAGCAACACATGTCCATAGAAGAGTTAATTCATATTGTCATTGATCATTCTGAGGCAACTTCTGCAGCAATACAACATCCGACCTCCTCCGGGTGCAGCAGATGTTTGCAGGTTTAGCATGGCTCATCCTCGAAACAAACTGGACCAAGTTTTAACATTTACCTCCATAGAGAGTGGTTGGCTATAATGTTTTCTTAACAGAAATGTAGAAGTGTGTAAGTTTCATTTTTGGCATGTCCTTATTATTTCTACTAACTATCTTGAAGTCTTTTTCTCTAAAACAGTTCCTCATGCAGGATCTTCTTGGAGATTTTGCAATCATGGATGTTGGTTGCTCACTGAGCTGGAAGGTTCATTTCCAGACGTTTCATCACCCTACTAGGTAACATCTTCAGTGGGCCTCAGGCAAAGCACTGAACATGATTCCTGCTTTCTATTTATATGTTTGCGTTTCCAAATAGAAAGCAGGAATCATGTACAGTGTTTTGCCTGAGGCCCACTGAAGATGATACCTAGTAGGGTGACGAAACGTCTGGAAATGAACCTTTCAGCTCAGTGAGCAAACCTCCATCCAGAACCTCAACCTGAGCTACAAACCTTCTCAAAACTTGCTAATACTGTAATCATTTTTGTAAGTGACATGACCTACATATCTAAATTGAATGTTTGGCAAGGTAGTTTCCATGCTGTTGACGCAGCATGGCCCAAGAAGGATTGTTGTCATAGGTGCCATATATTTGCTGCAAAATTAAATTAAAGGCTGTCTAGTCTCAACTGGCTGTGGAAAATCCCAAGGCACATTTCGAAGAAGAGCTGTGTAATTATTTTCAGTATCCTGTCCAATATTTCTTCCTCAGTTAGCATGAGATGTTGACTAAGGAGCAACAACAGTGCCTTCTCCATCCTCCTCTTTTGCCTTGAAAGGATCAGAAATTCTGATTTTTACAAGAAACTGACAAAATTCTTGAAGCTTGTTTCAACAGGTTTTTCAAAGTTAAAGCAGGATTTTGAAAAGAGTTTCAGCTTCTGTGATAATATAAAATTTCCAACCAGCACAACCAAACTAATGGCTATTCAATTTTTAGGAGTATTTCTGTCAGAATAATACTCGAGAACATTAGGCCGATATTTTATTGTGGCAGTTTTTATGCGTTTCTGACAGTATAACAGTAACTGTGCTTCAAAAGGACTTTTATCCCTGTAAGATGTCCCTGGTCACAAAAGGCTGCACATAAATATAAGTTTTTTCAAAACAAAAAGTGTCGAGCCCTTTATCAAACCATTTGAATGTAAATGCAGGTGGTCTCATTGGAAATTTTAAACACAACACTAAATAATCTTGAGTCTAATTATTCCAATAAAGTGCAATGTTATAGAATGTCAGATTTGACACCATTTTTGATCATCTTTTTATCATCCGTTTTGCTCCATATCATGTTTTTCAAATATTCCTGTAACTCAGTAGAATTCTACTTGCAAATGAATCTCATCCAGGACTGCTGTTCCTTTGCAGTACAAATTTGATACTTTGTTGTCAAATACTAAAATGAATTACAGGAAATGTATCTTTGGGAAGAAGAGAATGGTGATCTATTTCATATTTGTTTTCCAGCACACAATGTAAGTGATATGAAATACGTCATTGATGTACTTTCAGGTAATGGGTCATTATGATCAAAGGAACACAAAATGCTATTACGGTTTGTCCTCTTCCCAAACAAAAGTAGATCACCAAACAAAGTTACACTCTCTTTAACGAAGGCTGCTTTACTCTACTTAACTCTGACTTTTTAATATTCAGAAATAGTTATTTACAGAAAATTACTTTTTGGCTGGAATATAGTAGAAGCCATATATGGATTGTGAACTTAACATAAATCATTTTGTACTCAAAACATTATGCGAATGAAAATTTTAATCATCCGGTTTTCAAGTGCTCAGAAACCCCCATTTCTATTTTATATGGAAGTAGACTTTATAAATTTGTGCTTCTGACAGGGCTGTTGCGTTGGTGGCTAGGCATGTTGGCTGTTCGGATATGCAGCTGAGTTAACCTCACAAAATGGTAGCTCTAATTTATGACTCTGTAGTATACAGCATTTTTGAACAATGCTCTCTGAAGGAAGATCAAGAATAACAGGGCTTCCAAAACACTAGAGGATACAGCTGGCACTTGCATGGAGAATAGTAAGTTGATAAATGAAGCCGGAGTAGAGAAGAAAGAAAAGAAGTTCAAAACAGTTAACATGCATAAGTGTACAGAATATAATAAATAAGGTTGGGAAGTTACAGACACATTGCAATGTGGAATTATGATGTTGTGGTGCTGGCTGAAGGAAGGGCAAGACTGGATATTAAATATTCCAGGCAAAATAGAAAAGGGAGAAAAGAAGGAGGGAGAGCAGTGTTGGCTAAGGAGGACATTGCAATGCTGATGAAGGAAGATATCTCAGTAGGTTCAAGGATAAAGACAATTTGATTAGAGCTACAGAATAAAAAGGGTACAATTGGGGGATTCAAGATGGTGGCGATCTAACGGGTCTGCCTTGCTGAGTTCTGCACTATAGTTCTCAGGAGAAGTGGTGCTTTTACCCTCCATGTCTCAGCTGTTTTGGAAAACAGTTGTTAGTTTTTAGCTACTGGCATCATTATATATCCTTTTTAGCAATTAGGGAAGATGACTAAAGGCAAAGGGCCAGGTGGATCGCAACAAGCAGGGCATTGCTCTGCAGCAATGGATTCAGCTGTGGCCATAGCTTCAACCTTCACAGAAACCCCGCTGGATTTTCCTGCACAGCAGGGCCTGGCTTTGGAGTTTGTGAAACTTAGGGAAAAGATTGAGTCAGCAATGGTAGAGACCCGTGCCAGGGTGGAACTGATCTCTGCCATGAGGGGGTGATGCAGAGTCCCAGGCAGCGCATGGAGGAAGTTGAGCGGCAGACCGCAACATCAGAAACCGCGGCAGGACGGATCCAGGCCCTGGAGAAACAGGTACAGGCCTTAATGGAGCAGGTCAACGACCTTGAAAATCGAGGTTGAAGAAAGAACACCCATATTATTGGGCTACCGGAGCAGAAGAAGGTGATCAGCCAGTCAGTTTTTGTGAACAGTGGCTGCCACATTTCCTGGGCTGGGAGGCCGAGGTGGGTTGGGTGCAGATCAGTAGAGTTCACCGGGTCGCGGTACGCAGGCCTGGGTTGGACCAGCGCCCCCGCCTGGTCGTAGTGCGATCCCGGTTCTACAGGGGCAAACAAAAGGTGTTAGAAACTTCCAGATCATTGGAGAAGGATCCACAAGCCCTGATGTACCAGGGATCAAATATTATGTTTTTTCAAGATTTTTCTGCAACTGTGATCCATTAGAGGGAGACCTTCGACGAGGTAAAGAAGAGACTGAGGGATCTGGACATCCAATACTCCATAAGGTACCCGGCGATGGTCCACTTTAGCCATGTAGGGTCTGTACAAAGCAAAGAATTTTTTGGACACTTTAAAATAGACTGAATTGTTCAAGTAACACGGACAATAATGGTTCTTTTTTTCTTTGTTTTGTCCCTTTAATAATTTTTTTCCCTTTCTTTCCCTTTATAATTATATTCTGATAAGTGTTGTCAGAATATTCTTTTTCCCAATGATAAGTGAGGTCAATGTATGGATGGGATGGGTGGAATGCCCACTTTTAATTCCTTTTTTGTAATATTCATGTATCTTTTAATCTTTGTCTGGGTTTGGGGTGTGGCTTCAGCTCGAAGGAGCCATGGAGGTGTATGTAGGTAGTGGAAGTGCCCCCTATGGGCAGGGGGCAAAATCTCCCTTCATGTGTTTTTTGCATTGGTTTATTATTATTATAATTCCACACACGCAGACGACAAGCAATATGAATTTGACTGGGACAACACTACCATTATAGGGCAAGCGAAATAAAGAACAGCCAGGGAATTCCTAGAAGCTTGGCACTCATCCACAAACTCCATCAACAAACACATCGACCTGGACCCAATATACCGGCCACTACAGCGGACAGCTGAAACTGACAACCGGAAGCGGCAGGGACAGGCCACTATAAATGCCAGAGGAAACACCACAGAAGCGCTTCACAGGAGGCTCCCAAGCACTGAGGATGTCACCTAGACAGGGGACGAAACGTTTGCAACAAAAACCTCCAGCTCGGCGAACAGAACCACAACAACGAGCACCCGAGCTACAAATCTTCTCACAAACATTGGTTTATTATAGCTGTAGTTTTTTAAAGTTTTGTTTTGTTAGTTTTAGTATGCCTATTTCTAGGCTCTATGAGTCTTTAGTTGTTTGCACTTGGTGTGTTATGAGTAGGGTTCTTTCTGTCAGGGGTTCAATGGCTGTTTTAGAAGGATATGGCTAAATGTTCATTTAAATAGTGCACCTGGAATATTAAGGAGAGTCACTCACTGATCAAGAGAAAGAAAGTACTTTCGAGTCTGAGAAAGGAGAGGGTTGATATTGCTCTGTTGCAAGAAAATCACCTTTGGGGCGGGACAGTTGCTCAGTGGTTAGCACTGCTGCCTCACAGCACCAGTGACCTGCGTTTGATTCCTGCCTCTGGTGACTGTGTGGCATTTGTACATTTTCCCTGTATCTTTGTGGGTTTCCTCTGGGTGCTCCGGTTTCCTCCCACAATCCAAAGATGTGCAGGTCAAGTGAATTGGCCATGCTAAATTGCCGATAGTGTTAGGTGCATTTGTCAAGGGTAAATATAGGGTAGGGAAATGGGTCTGGTTGGGTTACTCTTCAGAGGGTCAGCGTGGATTTGTTGGGCCAAAGGGCCTGTTTCCATACAGTACAGAATCTAATCTAATCTAATCTAATCTTTACGCAAGGAGCATCAAAAATTGCAACGGGGTGGGGGCAGTTTGAGCGGGTGTTCTTTTCATCCTGTAACACTAAAAGCAGGGGAGTGGCCATACTCATTCAGAAGAATCACCCATTCCAGTTATTAGGTCACATTAAGGACAAACGTGGGCGGTCTGTGATCCTGAAAGTTTTAATACATGGTGAGGAGTATGGCATTCTAAATGTTTACTGCCCTCAGCACATGCCCTCAATTTCCTGACTGATGTGCTTTCTAGATTGATTGCCCTTGGAACATGGCACACTGTTTGAGAGGGAGATTTTAATTGCCTCATGGATCCCACAGTAGATAGGATGCCCAAGAGTCTCCCAGGTACCTCTTCGCAATCTAAACAATTGGCGCTCTAATATGTAGAGCCAGGATTGGTGGACGTTTTGAAAGGTCTTCACCCGTCGGGTAGGGACCGTTTTCTCTATTCCACATAAGTGTTATACAAGAATTGACTTATTTCTAGCTCCATTAGCTTTTTTGAACTCGATGATGTCCTGTAAAATTGGAAGTATAGCCATTTCCGATCATGCAGCAGTGTATTTGGAAGTTAAGGTTTGGGGCAATGGAGTAGGTTCACGGCATTCAAGCATGGATCCTTTTATTCTTAAGGATAGCAAATTTATTGAGTACTTCTCGAGTGAGTTTAAAGCGTTCTTCGCTATCAATTCGAGCATAGCCAGTAACTCGTCTGGTGCTTTGGGAGACTGCCAAGGCCTACTCAAGAGGTATAATTATTTCTTATTCGGCTAGTCGGAGACAACAGAAGGGAGAGCAGCAACATCTGCTTGAGGCCCGGCTGAAGGCAATCTAAACAGCATACTTTAATAGGCGTTCAGTGATTAAACTACAGTGAATATCTTATGTGATATCTTCCAGCCCCTGAGGTAGCTTCAATTTGACAAGCTTAATGAAAGGCCGTCTGTGATGCCAAATAAAAGAACAGAGCAAGCCTTTGAGTCTTTGTAACATTTGCTTAGGCAACATCAGAGGCAGCATACATGCGGGATATCATAAGCAAGGAAGAACATTCATTTTAATAACAGATATTTGACCTAACCAGGATATTGGAAGGACTTCCCAATGCTGAAGATCTTGCCTTATCTTATCAAGCAAGTGCGCAAAATTAGCCTTATGTAACTGGTCAAAGGTGGGAGTAACAAAAATACCGAGGTAAAGAAAACCCCACTGTGACCACCTGAAGGAGAATTTGTTCTTGGAAATAAAGTGGACCAAATGGATCAAATATCATTGAAGCAACATTTAGGAGGCAGCGATCATTGTATCATGACATTGAGGATAGTATTGCAGAATGACACACAACAATCCAGAGTTTAAAAAAATTAATTGGCGGAGAACTGACTTCAGTGGCGAAAGTGCAGATTTGAGCAAGATTGATTAGAATAAGAGGCTGATGAGAAAAGCAGTAATGGAACAATAGGCCACCTTTAAAGAGCAGGTGGTTCAGATACAGTTGTGGTATATTCCCTCTAGTGGACAAACAAATCCAGAGTTCCCTGCATGATAAAGGAGGTAGAAATTAACATTGGAAAGAAAATGTGTGCTTAAGACATGTGGAAGACAGAAAATACAATTAAGAATCAACTGAAAATTTGGAGGGCAAAGAGGGCTTTGAAATATCTTTGGCAGTTCGGATCAAGGAAAACCCCAAAGGTTTTATACGGATATTAAGAGTGAGAATATTACCAGGAAAAGAGTAGGACCTATTAGAGACCAAAGGGGCAATCAGTGCCTGGAGCCTGAGGACATGGGTGAGGTCTTAAATGAGTACTTCTCATCTGTATTCACAGAGGAGAAAGACATTATCGCTGGGGATTTCAATTGGGATGGTAAGGTTATAAAACATGTTAAGATTAATAAGGAGAACGTATTACATGTTTTAGCAGGCATTCAGGTGCAAAAAATCCCAGGGCCTCATGAGATGTATCTTGGTTGCTATGGAGAGGCAAGGGGGAAGTTTGCTCGGTCCCTGGCGGACAGACTTAATACTTCGCTGGACACAGGTGAAATGCCAGTTAATATGGTTTCTTTGTTCAAGAAGAACAGCAGGGATAAACCAGGTAATTATAGACCAGTCCAACGTGAGTGGTAGGGAAATTATTGGAAAAAAAATTGAAGGACAGGATTAATCAAATCTCGGAAAGGCAGGGATAGGAAGCAGAGATTTATAACAGGGAGATCCTGTCTGACTAATTTAATTGAGTTTTTTGAAAAGGTGACTCAATTTATTGATCAGGGTAATGCAGTTAATATGGTTTACATGGATTTTAGTAAGGAGAAAGTGAGGACTCCAGATGCTAGAAATCAGAGTCGAAGAGGGTGTTGCTGGAAAAGCACATCAGCATCCAAGGAGCAGGAAAATTGACATTTTGGGCATAAGCCCTTTATTAGGAATGAGGCTTGTGGGCCGGGGTGCTGAGACATAAGTGGGGGTGGGGCGGGGGGAAGGTAACCGGGAATGCAATAGGTAGGTGAAGTTGGGGGAGAGGTAATAAGTCAGAGAGGAGGGTGGAGTAGATAGATAGGAAAAATAATGGACAGGTCAAGAGGGCAGTGCCAAGTTGGAGGCTTGGCACTGGGGTAAGGTGGGGAGAGGGGAACTGTGGAAACTGGTAAAATCCACATTAATTATGTGGTTGCAGGGTCCCAAAATGGAAGATGAGGCATTGTTCCTCCAGGCATTGGGTGGTTAGGGCTTGGTGATGGAGGAGACCCAGGACCTGCATGTCCTTGGTGGAGTGGGAGGGGAAGTTGAAGTGTTCAGCCACGGGCGGTGGGGTTGGTTAGTGCGATGTTCTCCAAAACGGTACACAAGTTGGCGTCCTGTCTCCCCAATATAGAGGAAACCACATCAGGTGCAATGGATATAGTAGATGACATTTGTGGAAGTACAGGTAAATTTCTGTTGGATGTGGAAGGACCCTTTGGTGCCTTAGATGGAGGTGAGGGGAGAGGAGTGGACGCACGTTTTGCACTTCTTGCGGTGGCAGGGCAAGGTACCGGGAGTGGGGTGTGACCTGGTAGGGGGGCGTGGATCTGACAAAGGAGTCACGGAGGGAATGGTCTCTCTAAACGCTGAAAGGGGTGGGGAGGGAAATATATCCCTAGTGGTGGGGTCTGCTTGCAGGTGGTGGAAGTAGTATAGGATGATGCGATGTACAGGGGAACCTTGATTATCCGAACGTGATGGGCGGGCACTATTTTGCTCGGATAATCGATTATTCGGTCAATCGATTAAATGACTTTCCTCTGGGGCTCGGAGTTTTTAAAGTCTGCTCCTCATTCAGGAGACTGCAGCAGCACACAGCGCGCGAGACCCCGCCCCCGATCCCATGCAACACCAACCCCTGCCCAGAGGGGTTTAGGATACACCCCTCTGTAGAACTCCAGGGAAAGTGTGGGGCGTGACAGAGGGCAGGCAGTCAGTCATTTGGAGATGGTGCCTGTTTAATCACTGTAAACAAAAGACGCGATCAGTGTTGGAAACACGTCTTTGATGTAATGTTTCTATCGGGACCTCAAGATCTTCTTCGGATAATCCAATTTTTGAATAATTGGTATTCGGATAATCGAGGTTCCTCTGTATACGGAGATTGGTGGGGTCAAAAGTGAGGACCAATTGAATTTCCTTCAATTTTGGAGGCATCCAAACAGATTGTAAAATACCTAATTTAACATCCTTATTCAAGAAAGGAAGAAGATTGAAAGCAAGGACCTCTAGGCCCGATCTGTCATACGGAAATTTCTTGAATCCCTTATTCAGGAGATTATTAGATGATGCCTGGAAGATCATTATGCAATCTGGCATAATCAACGTGGCTTTATGTTGACCTAATTTAGTGAAATGGATAAAGGACAACATGTAGATATGGCATACTTGGATTTCCAATAGGTCTTTGAAAAGGTTGCTACACGAGATAAGAGCACGTAGCATGTGGGGTAATATTAGCATGGGTAAAGGATTGATGAATCCTTTACCCATGCTAATATTGGGTCCAGGTCTATGTGTTTGTTGATGGAGTTTGTGGATGAGTGCCATGCTTCTAGGAATTCCCTGACTGTTCTTTGTTTTGCTTGCCCTATATTGGTAGTGTTGTCCCAGTCAAATTCATGGACCCAATATACCGGCCACTACAGCGGACAGCTGAAACTGACAACCGGAAGCGGCAGGGACAGGCCACTATAAATGCCAGAGGAAACACCACAGAAGCGCATCACAGGAGGCTCCCAAGCACTGAGGATGTCACCTAGACAGGGGACGAAACGTTTGCAACAAAAACTTCCATCTCGGTGTTAAGTTAATACCTTGATAGGTTTATTTAAACCCGAGAAGGTTTATGTTCAGTTGTATGAAGGCCCCAGGAAAAGGTTATTTGATTTTCAAGACTGGGAGTTGAAGCCACATTCAACTTAAAGCCTACAGGGGTGACCAAAAAGGGAATTCTCTGTAGTATGAGCACAGTGAAGGACTGCTTTTGGCATTAATGGAACATATTTATACCTTGCATTTCAAATTCTTTGAGCATGCATTATATGCAAAAATTTGGTTTATTCTATTTTATCTGCATTTCTTTTGCATAATGAACTTCTGTTTTATAAATATCTGCAACATTGCATGCTTATGTTTCAGTGAGGGACCACCTCATTAAAACCAAAGGCAAAAATGAAACATCATCCATAATTTGGGACATGACTTATCAGCTTGGATCATGACAATATAGTAATGCAATAATCTAAATAGTCATTCAACAATTTGATCTTGTTAAATGCAGCATATTGCTTTTTCATAGTGACTTTTACATGGAAGAATGCACTATATTGTTAAATAGAGATATAATCAGAAAGAAAAATGAGCAAACAAAGCCATATTAGGAGCAGTGGTCAAAATACGGTCAAATGTGGATTTCAAGGAGAGTCTCAAAAAGGTTTAGGAAAGTGGAGGGGGAAAAGCAGTTGAAGGTGAATTTCAGTGTGTCATGACTTGATGGCTGAAGGCTATTAATTGTAAGACAGAGGCCATGGAGTGGGGATTGGGGAGAGCACAAACTGGCAAAGTTCAAGGAGAAGTGAGCTCCTGGAATGACAGGGAGAGGAATGCATGAATGATTTAAATACTTGAAAAAATTAAAGCTAAGAATTTTCTTTTGAGATATTAAAAAATTAAGAAGCATATAGTAAGACAGCTAAGCACGTACATAAAGACCATAAGACATAAGTGCAGAAATTAAGCCATTCAGCTGATTAAGTCTGCTCCGCTATTCAATCATGGATGATAACTTTCTTAGTCCCATTCTTCTGCTTTTTTCCCATAACCCTTGATCCCCTTTACAACCAAGAATTTATCTATCTCCGTCTTAAATATGCTCAATGACCTGGCCTTCACAGCCTTCTACAGCAGTGAATTCCATAGATTCATCACTCTCTGACTGAAGAAGTTTCTCCTTATCTCTGTTTTAAAAGGTCTTCCCTTTACTTTAAAATTGTGCCCTCAGATCCAAGTCTCTCCTACCAATAAAAACATCTTCCCAAAATCCACATTGTCTAGGCCATTCAGTATTCTGTAAATTTCAATTAGATCTCCCTCATCTTTCTTAACTCCACTGAGTATAGACCCAGAGTCCTCAAACATATGTTAAGATGTTCATTCCTCGGACCATTCTCGTGAAATTTCCTCTGAACACGCTCCAGGACAAGTACATCCTTCCTGAGATATGGGGCCCAAAATTGCATGCAATACTCCAAATGTTGTCTGACCAGAGCCTTATAGAGCCTGAGAAGTACATCCCTGCTTTTATGTTCAAGTCATCTCAAATTAAATGCCATCATTGCATTTGCCTTCTGAACTACTGACTCAACCTGCAAGTATACCTTCAGAGAAATCTGGACTAGAACTCTCAAATCTCCATGAACTTCAGAGTTCTGAATTTTCTCCCCATTTAGAAAATAGTACATGCCTCTATTCTTCCTACCAAACTGCATGACCTCACACTTTTCCACGTTGTACTCCATCTGCCACTTCTTTGCCACTCTCCTAACCTATCCAAATCCTTTTGCAGCCTTGCCATCTTCTCAATGTTACCTGTTCCTTTACCTATCTTTGTATCATCTGCAAACATAGCACAGGAAAGAAATGTATGGGAAGCATAGTCTTGATGAACTGAAGTTTATGGAAGGTAAAGGCTAGGAGTTTACCAGAAGAGCATTGGATGAAAATCAGAGATTGACAATGAGACTTTCTGCAGCAAGTGGACTGAAGTAAAAATGGACTAGGAAGAAGTGGGTACTGCAGATGCTGGAGATTAGAGTCAAGATTAAAGAGGTGCTGGAAAAGCACAACAGGGCAGGCAGCATCCGCGGAGCAGGAAAATCGATGTTTTGGGCAAAATCCCTTCATCAGGAATGATTCCCAATGAAGGGCTTTTGCCCGAAACATCGATTTTCCTGCTCCGCGGATGTTGCCTGACCAGCTGTGCTTTTCCAGCACCACTTTAATCTTGTTGTAAAAATGGAGACAAGTTATCTAATGAAGTTCAAAGATTGAGGTTGGAAGCTAAATTTGGAATAGATAAGATGCTAAGGTTTTGAACAGTCTAGAGTTAAGCCTAAGAAACTAGTAAGGAAATAGAAGGAATCTAAATGTTTAACTGAGTCATCCAAGAAGCAAATGCCAGGTAAACAAAATACAAGGACTAGGATCTAAGTAATTGTTGATTAAATTAATCCCAATTCATAAGAAAATCTGAAAGCTTTGTCAATTATGCCACAATTTTATACATTATTGTTAGATGACGTCTTTTAAGTATTGGATAAATTATTCTAAGAAAGAGCAGATAATTTTAGTCACAGTCAATCATATTAAACACTGCTGGAACTAAAACATTCACTGTCTTGTATATAGCCTACTATTTGTATTACAGAGAAAATTGCAGGAGGAGAATATCCAATTTTTAATCTTGAATGTACATTTTAACAAGATTTGTTGTCAATTTTCTCTTTGTGAAATGTAAAGAAAGAGCTTTTATGTAGAGTTCCATGGTGTCTTTAAATTAACTGCACAGAGGCTGGTGTCCCTTCACCAAGTCACACTTTATTTAGTTGCAATGTGGAGGTGCCAGTATTGGACTGGATGGACAAAGTTAAAAATCACACAACACCAGGTTATTTGGAGGTACAGACTTTCAAAGTGTCGCTCCTTCATCAGATAGCTAGTTGGGCAGGATCATAGGACACAGCGTTTATAGTAAAAGATCATAGTGTCATAAAACTGATGCGATATATTGAACAAACCTAGATTGGTGTTAAATCTTTACTCACTCAGACTGGGGATGCAGTTTCAATTCATTAATATGTAAATCCCAGAACTTCTTTCAAGTCACAGTCCCAAGATAACTTAAGGTTTTATAAAAGAAAGATGACATTTCACATCAGACAATGCATTAAAGGTGTGAAGTTAGAGTCTGTCTGTATCCCAACTTTGAGTCAAACTGATTCTGTTTCCAAAGTAGGAATTTATAAAATGTCACATGGATTGACTGCCTACAGATTGTGTGCTTTTTGAACAAAGTTGAATATGTCTGCAAATACAAATCTGCAAATGCAAATCCACCCCATAGACTCATATGTGTGCGTGCATGCGTGTGTACGCATTTGAGGGAGAGAGAGAAAGAGAGAGTGTTTGTGTTTGGGAGAGAGGGAGAGAGCGTGTGAATGTGCATTTGAGAGTGTATGTGTGTGTGTGGTTGATAGAGTGTGTGCATGAGTGTACAGAATATATGCCTGTGAGAGGGTGTGCCCGTGAGTATGTGTGCGTGTGTGTTTTCTAAAACCTTAAGTTTAAATTGCAATGTATTGAACAATCTAGGTGTATTCGATACATCACATCACTTGTATGACACTTTGATCTTTACTATAAATTCTGTGTCCTATGATCCTGCCCCCCAAGCCATCTGATGAAAGAGCAGTGCTCCAAAAGCTTGTACCTCCAAATAAATCTGTTGGACTATAACCTGGTGTTGTGTGGTTTTTAAATTTATTTAGTTGTGCACAGCACGCTGGCTGTAGTCATCCAGATTGTAGTCAGTTCCTGAACTGATAGATTCTAAATTTCCTGTTTATGTTTTTTCTCTGACATTCCTTTTTTTTTAAGAGTCAGTCCCCTTCCCCTCTGACACAGTCAAGAAGGAGAGTCCTTGTATACACACACGCTGATCCAGCTCCCTCAAGAGCCAGCTCTCAGAGTGATCAGAACCTCTGACATTCCTGTTTTCTTTTTCCTCCTTTTTTTGTGAGACACAGTGAAAAACATAAGGTGCACAAATCTTTATTCAGTTTCTACCACCAGGATGAAAGGAAACACCTGCGTGGCCAGTGACAAGCAATGCCCTTAATTTCCTGTTTATATTAGTCAGCCAGGGCTTCCTGAATGGCGCAGGTTAACAACTTCAATCAAGAATCTTGTAGTAATTGAGATCCACCTGGTTCCAATCACTACAGTCTTCAAGGCACCCAAAGCACTGTGGAACCAGTGGACTTTATCTGAAATTTAGTTACTATTGCTCTTTAATCAAAAATAGCAGCCAAATAAAACAACACACAACAAGCAGATCAAACTGTTTTTAATGGTGTTAGTTCAGGGAGCTATATTGACCACAATACTGGGAGACCTCTTAGCCCTTGTTCCAACAATGACATGTGATCTTTCACATACATTTCAACAGGCAGACAAGAGGTTCATTTTAACAACATATCAAAAACAAAGTAGGTGTGAAATTAGTTTTAGTAATACTATTTGCTCCCACTGGCGGACAAATTTTCCATCTAGTATGCATCTTCACACTTCTGCTACAAAGTGAATTAGGAAGTATATCTGCGAGGATGTTCATAGGAAATAAGTCGAGCAAAAATATAATGGTGTCAATCGTTATGGAACACTGATTTGATCCCAGAATGAATCTTGAGTTGGTGTCCTCCCTTGATCTCAAACTGTGGGGTTCTATATAAACAAAAACCAATGGCATGGAAGAAAGAGTGGTCAAAATGTTGAAGGCTTAAAGATACCAAGCTGTCACTGTTCTTATTTGATTATATGACCATCCCACCTGCAACTACAGAGATAGCACCGGCAGAGTTGCTAATGGGTATTAGACTCTGTACCATGTTAAGTCTGATCTTCCTGGATCTGGAGGTGAGAGTGAAACAGCATCGGGCAATCACAAAATTCTGCCAAGCAAGAGAGACAGTTCAATACAAGGAATGAAATTTGGTGTAAGAATCACAGAAATGACACCACATGGGTAAGAGGTATGGTCGATGTGAGGTCACGATCAGTGACGTGTAAAGTTTGGATAGGTGCGACAGTCTTGAATAAGCACATGAACCAAATGAAAGCCAGGAAATCACAAATGATGTGCAAGCAAAACATACCCTGCCCCTCAAAAGGTTACCAGAACCTGTGGGTTCACCCTCTCCATCAAACAATGGCAAGTCCTCAGAACCAGAGATAGACGTGATGGATGTTGCCACCTCAACACCCTTGCCATTGGAAGAAGAGTGAAGTTCTATTGAGGTGTTCCTCATGCAAGAGGCATTACATGCCACCCATATCACACACCAAGTCGGAGAAACCTGACCCAGTGTTAAAATGCCCCTGGGTGTTATACAAGAAAAAGGAACAGCCTATGTCCTTGGACTCGGTTGGGGTGGGGTGTGTAGTGGTTGGAACGTGGTCAGCCCGCTGGACATCACAGAATATGAGTTCCCTAATTGGGGTTATTAATCTGGCCCAACTAGGAAGCACTTACTGATAGATAAAAAGGTTCCTTGCATTGAACTGTCCAAGATACTGCCACTCTGATAGCTGAATCTGAAGAGATAGTACTAAAGTCAAGGACTGTTCATGTCTAAACAAAGTTTGATTTGGTGATGGGATATCAGCCTCTGTGGAGTCATTTCATCATCCACATACTTTTTAAAGATTGCGAGGTTTCCTGCCTCTACTACTCTCCCAGGCAGTTCATAGGATCTCTACTCTCCCAGGCAGTGCATTCCAGATTCCTACCACTCTCTGGGTGAAAAAACCTTCCTTAAGTATCCTCAAAACCTCCTGCCTTTCACCTTTAAATTTTCCCCTTCACCTCAAGGGGAACCACTCAATCAGGTTCCCCTTTAACCTCCTCTGCTCTGCAGAAAACAACCTGAGCCCTAACCAGTCATCTCTTCATAGCTAAACCGCTTCAACCAAGCAACATCCTGGTAAATATCCTCTGGACTCCTTCCACTGCAACCATATCCTTCCTATAGTGTAGTCATCAGACTGTACCCAGCACTCCAGCTATGTCCAAACAAGTGCAGGCAGGAGCTCTCCACCATTGCTGTCAAAGGGATCTAACAATAGATTAGTTGTTCTATGTTTGATGCTTTCCACAGTTCTTTTAAGTGACAAAATTCTACAAGACGTGACATGGCAGATACTGAAGGGCATTTGCTGGCTTCATGCTTCCACACAGACCAATTGAGTGCACTTGTGGATATTCCCCTTGGAATATTCAAGGGAAAAAAAACCTTGACTATTCATCCTATTCATGCCTGTCATGATTTTGTAAACTTTGAGAAGGTCACTCCTTAACCTCCGATACTCCAGGGAAAATAGCCCCAGTCTATTCAGCCTCTCCCTATTGCTCAGACTCTCCAACCCTGGCAAAATCCCTGTAAATATTCTCTGCGCCCTTTCAAGTTTCACAACATCTTTCCGATAGCAGGGAGACCAGAATTGAATGCAGTATTCCAAAATATCCTGTACAGCCACAACATGACCTCCCAATTCCTATACTCAACGCACTGACCAATAAAGGTTAGCAACCACTTTGGGAGAGGAGCCAAGCAGAGAGCAGCCTGGGAAGGTAAAAACTTACCACGTGGAGTTGGGGCCTGCACTTCAGGACAGGAGCAGAGTGGAGAGCAGTCTGGGATGGTAAGAAGTATAGAAACTTATTGCATGGATTTGGGGATTGTACTTTGGGAGAGGAGCAATGTGGAGAGAAGCCTGGGGAGGTAAGAGGTATAAAAACTTACCGCATGGTTTAGAGACTTCACTTTGGGAGAGGAGCTAAGCAGAGAGCAGCCTGGGAATCTGAGTGGGAAACTGGAAGGTGACGGCATAGGAGGGTTATGATTAGATTGGCTAACAAGAGGTCTGCTAAACACTAATCTGTGTTAATTTGAATCTGGTTAATTTATTGGATACAACTTATTTACTGGTTAAAACTTGCATAAGCAGAGATACAAAATCAGTTAATTTTTTAAAATTCAAAACTAATTAAATAAAATAAGAATGGAGGGTCAGGTGGTGTGTTTTTTCTGCATGATGTGGGAGCTGGTGGACCCTGTTGTGGTTCCCAGTGATCATGTCTGTAATAAATGTTGGTGGCTGGAAGAACTCCAGCTCAGAGTCAAGGAGCTGGAGTCTGAACTTCAAACATTGTGACACATCAGGGAGGGGGTAAGTTACCTGGACGCTGTGTTTCAGGAGGCAGTCACCTTACCTGATGAAGGAGCAGCGCTCCAAAGCTTGTAATTTTAAATAAACCTATTGGACTATAACCTGGTGTTGTGTGATTTTTAACTTTGCCTACCCCAGTCCAACACCAGCATCTCCACATCATGACACCCTTTAGACTAAATAATTCAAATTCAACCAGTGGTCAGGGACATTTGTAAGCTGAAAATGTGTTGCTGGAAAAGCGCAGCAGGTCAGGCAGCATCCAGGGAACAGGAGAATCGACGTTTCGGGCATAGGCCCTTCTTCAGGAAGCTAGGGCAGAGGTTCTGTTAAGGGAGTATGAACAGCTCGGAGCCAATTAAAAAGCAGAACCAAAAGGGTAATAATCTCTGGGTTAGTACCCAAGCCGTGAGCTAATTAGCACAGGGTCAATAAGATTAAGCAGGTAAATGCATGGCTTAAGGATTGGGTGTGAGAGAAATGGGTTTGAATTCATGGGACATTGGCACCTGTACTGGGGAAGAAGGGAACTGTTCTGATGGGGCGGTCTTCATCTGAACCGTGCTGGAACTAGAGTCCTAGTGAATCAAATAACTAGGGCTGTAAACAGGGCTTTTAACTAAATGGCGTGCAGAGGATTCAGTTATAGGGGAAATTTTAAAAACCACATTAAAGAAGGAGATAAGAGTGCAGAACTCAGGAGAGGTTATTAAAATCTCCAGCACAGACACAAATAGGACAGGGTGTTTGGAAAGGGTTAGGAATCAAGCTTCCAGCACACTGGACAAATAACCAACAATGAGAAGAGGGACGGTTAAAAAGGATTGAAGGTGTTATATCTGAATGCAAACAGTATAAGGAATAAGGTAAATAAGCTTGTGGCACAGATTGAAATTGGCAGGTATGACATGGGGGGCATTACAGAGGTGTGGCTGCAAGGGGATCAAGGTTGAGAGCTGAATATTCAAGGATATACATCGTCTCTAAAAAGGTTGGCAGTTGGGCACAGGGGATAAGGTTGCTTTATTAGTAAGAAATGAAATTAAATCAATAGTAAGAAACTAAGTAGGTCAGATGGTGTAGAATCTGTGTGGGTAGAATTGAGGAACTGCAAAGGTTAAAAAATAGTTGGAGTTAAGTACAGGCCTCCAAACAGTAGTCAGGAGCTGGGGTGCAAAATACAGGAGGAGATAAAAAAGATGTGTAGGAAAGGCAAAGTTACAATAATCTTGGGGGATTTCAATGTGCAGGTGGACTGGGAAAATCGGGTTGGTAGTGGATTGCAAGAAAAGGAATTTGTGGAATGTCTACGATATGGCCTTTTGGAGCAGATTGTGGTGGAGCCCACTAGGGAACAGGCAATGCTGGATTTAGTGTTGTGCAATGAAGCAGACTTGATAAGGGAGATTAAGGTGAAAGAACCCTAAGGAGGCAGTGATCATAACATGATTGAATTTATCCTGTAATTTGAGAGGGAGAAGATAGAATCAGAAGTAGCGGTATTAAAGCTGAATAGAGGCAACTACAGAGGCATGAGGGAGGAGCTGGGTAGAATTGATTGGGGAAGGAACCTAGCAGCAAAGTGGAACAGCAAAGGCAGGAGGTTCTGGGAGTAATTCAGGAGACACAGCAGAGATTCATCCCAAGGAAAAAGAAGCATGGTACAGGGACCATGAGGCAACAATGGCTGACTAGGGAAATCAGGGATAGCATAAAAACAAAAGAGAAGAGCATATAATGTGGCGAAGGGCAATGGGAAACCAGAGGATTGGGAAGTTTACAAAGACAACAGAGGGCAACAAAAAAAAAGGTAGGAGAAAATTAAATATGACAGTAAGCTAGCCAGTAATATATAAAGGAAGACTGTAAGTTTCTTTAGATATACAAAGGGTCAAAGAGAGGCAAAGGTGGACATTGGACCACTGAAATTTATGCTGGAGCGATAGTAGTGGGGAACAAGGAAATGGTTGAGAAACGGAATAATTACTTCGTGTCAGTGTTCACAAAGGAAGACATGAGTAATTTCCCAAAACATCAAGACAATAAGGGGCAGAGCTGATTATGGTAGCCATCACCAAAGAGAATGTGCTCGAAAAACTGAATGGCCGGAAGGTGGATAAATCACTTGGATCAAATGGACTATACCCCAGAGTTCTAAGAGAGATAGCTGAAGAGACAGTGGAGGTGTTAGTGGTAATCTTTTAAGAATCATTAGGATCAGGGAGGGTCCCAGATGACTGGAAAGTTCCTAATGTGACACCTCTGTTTAAGAAGGATGTAAGGCACAAAATGGAAAAATACAGACTGATTCGCCTAACCTCAGTTCTGGGTAAGATCCTGGAATCCATTGTGAAAGATGAGACTTCTGAATACTTGAAAGTGTATGGTAAAATAGAACAAAGTCAGCATGGTTTCATCAAGGGGAGATCATGCTTGACAAATGTGCTAGAATTCTTTGATGAAGTAACAAGCAGATGAGATCAAGTAGAGCCAATGGATGTTATCTACCTGGACTTCTGTGCTGCACAGAAGGCTACTGGGTAAGATAAGGGCCAATGGTGTTAGAGGCAAGGTGCTAGCATGGATAGAACCTTGGCTGTCTGGCAGGAAGCAGAGTGGGGATAAAAGGATCCTTCTAAGGATGGCAACTGGTGACAAGTTGTGTTCCGCAAGGATCAGTGTTGGGACCACAAGTTTTCACTTTATATATTAACAGTCTCGATGAAGGAACTGAGGGCATTCTGGCTAAGTTTGCAGATGATACAAAGGTACAGTTAAAAATCACACAATACCAGGTTATAGTCGAGCTACCTGATGAAGGAGCAGTGCTCCGAAAGCTTGTACTTCCAAATAAACCTGTTGAACTATAACCTAGTGTCATGTGATTTTTAATTTTTTCCATCCCAGTCCAACACCGGCATATCCACATGGGTACAAAGATAGGTAGAGGGACAATTAGCACTGAGGAGGTGAGAAGGCTGCTGAAAGATTTGGACAGGTTAAGGGAGTTGGCAAAGAAGTAGCAAATGAAGCAAAACATGGGAAAGTGTGATACACTTTGATAGGAAGAATAGAGGCATGGACTATTTTCTAAATGGGGAGAAAACTTAGAAATCTGAAGTGCAAAGAGACTTGGGAGTTCTAGTCCAGAATTCTCTCAAAGTAAACTTGCAAGCTGAGTCAATACTTAGGAAGGCAAATGCAATAATGTCATTGATGTTGAGAGGACTCAAATATAAATGCAGGGATGTAGTTCTGAGGCTCTGGTCAGGTCACATTTGAAGTAGTGTGCACAGTTTTAGGCCCAATATCTCAGAAAGGATGTACTGGCCCTGGAGTGGTTTCAGAGGAGGTTCACAAGAATGGTCCCAGGAGTAAACAGCTTAACATATGAGGAATGTTTGAAGATTCTAGATTAGATTAGATTCCCTACAGTGTGGAAACAGGCCCTTCAGCCCAACGAGTCCACACCGACCCTCCAAAGAGTAATCCATCCAGACCCATTTCCCTCTGACTAATGCACCTACCACTACGGGCAATTTAGCTTGGCCAATTCACCTGACCTTCACATCTTTTGACTGTTGGAGGAAACCGGAGCAAACCCACGCAGACACGGGGAGAATGTGCAAACTCCACAGTCGCCCAAGGCTGGAATTGAACCTAGGACCCTGGTGCTGTGAGGCAGCAGTGCTAACCACTGAGCCACCATGGGTCTATACTCGATGGAGTTTAGAAGGATGACGGGGATCTAATTGAAACTTATCGAATACTGCATGGCCTGGACAGTGTGGATTTTGGGAAGCTGGAATTGAACCTAGGACCCTGGTGCTGTGAGGCAGAAGTGCTAACCACTGAGCCACCATGCCGCCCTGGGTCTATACTCGATGGAGTTTAGAAGGATGACGGGGATCTAATTGAAACTTATCGAATACTGCATGGCCTGGACAGTGTGGATTTTGGGAAGATGTTTCCATTGGTGGAAGAGACTAGGACCCAAGGGCACAGCCTTAAAGTCAAGTGAAGACCTTTTAGAACAGAGACAAAGAAAAACTTCTTCAGCCAGAGAGTGGTGAATCTATGGAATTCACTGCCACAGAAGGTTGTGGAAGCCAAATCATTGAGTGCATTTAAGACAGAGATAGATAGGTTCTTGATTGTCAAGGGGTTCAAGGGTTACAGAGAGAAGGCGGGGAATGGGATGAGAAACTTATGAGCCATGATTGAATGGCAGAACAGACTTAATGGGCTGAATAGCCTAACTTCTGCTCCTATGTCTCATGTTCTTATGATACCAAACACCTTCCTCACTACATTGTCTACCTGCAACTCCACTTTCACAGAACAATGAACCGGCACTCCAAGGTCTTTTTGTTCAGAAACACTCCCCAGGACCCTACCATTAAGTGTATAAGTCAAGCCCTGATTTGCTTTACCAAAATGCAGCACCTCACATTTATCTAAACTCCATCTGCCACTTGTCAGCCCATCGGTCCATCTGAAAGGCCCCATTGTACTCTGAGGTAACCTTTCTAGCTTTCCACCACACCACCAATATCATCTGCCAACTTACTAACCATACCTCCCATATTCATATCCAAATCATTTATATAAATCATGAAAAACCATGGACCCAGCACCAATCCTTGTGGCAAACTGTTGATTGCAGGCCTTCAGTCCAAAAAGCAATTCTCCACCACCATCCTCTGTCTCCTACCTTGGAGCTAGTTTTGTATGTAAATGGCTAGTATTCCCTGTAACCTTGTTAATCTATCTGCCATGCGGAACCTTGTCAAAAGCCTTACTGCAGTCCATATAGACCACGTCCACTGCTCTGTCATCATCAATCCTCCTTGTCACCTCTTCCTGAGACATGATTTCCCAAACACAAAGCCATATTGACTATCCCTAATCAGTTCTTGCCTTTCCGAATACATGTAAATCCTGTCCCTCAGGATTCCCTCCAACAATCTGCCCGCCACTGACGTCAGGCACACTGGTCTATAGTTCCTTGTCTTTTCCTTACCACCTTTCTTAAATAATGGAACCATGTTAGCCAACCTTCCAGTCTTCTGGCACCTCACCCACAACTATCAATGATGCAATATCTCAGAAAGGGGCCCAGGTATCTCTTTCCTAGCTTCCCACAAAGTTCTAGAGTACACCTAAAGTCCTGGGGAATTTATCATATTTTTGTGTTTTAAGACATCCTCCACCTCCTCCTATGTAACATGGACATTTTTCAAGATTTTGCTATTTATTTCCCACATTCTCTTGTTTCCATATCCCTTTTCATAATAAACACTTGTTTCTAGTCTAATATGACTCTTCTTCAGAACTTTATTTTTTGTAATTTTGTCAGATCTTGTTTTTCCTACTTATCATTTGCAAATTTGATTGCAGTACAGTTGGTCCTTTCATCCAAGTGATTAAAGAGATTATAAATAGTTGAAGGTTCAGCACTGATCTCTGTGGTATTCCACTTGTACAGTTTCCCAAACTATAAGTGATCCACATCTCGATTCTGTTTCCTGCTTGTTTTCCAACCCTCTAATTGTACTCATATATCATCCTCAACACCATAAGTTTTTATTTATTTTGTAATTTTTGTGTGGCATCTTGTTCAAATGTTTAGGAAGTCTGAATATGATACTTTAATGTCTGTTACATCCTTAAAGAATTCTGATAAATTTGTCAAACATTATTCCTTTTTCAAAACTATGTTGACTTTGCCTGATTAAATTATAATTTTCTAAATGTTATTGCCTTTTTAAAAAATGAATTTCAGCAGTTCTCCAATGACAGACATTGTGCAAGCTGGCTTACAGTTTCCAGATTTCCATCTCCCTCTTGTCTTTAACACAACTATTCTATTCCAATCTGCTGGGACCTTTCCAAGATCTAATAAGGAAGTTTGGATTACCACCAATACTCTACTATCTACAATCTATTATCTTTATGGCCATGTCATATAGAATTGTAGGCTTCAGGTCCACAGATCCTGAGAACTTGATCTATTAATATTACCATTACCTTTTCTTTAAGGATGGTAATTGTTCAAAATTTTTATGTCCCACTGTCTCTTGATTTTCAACTATTTTTGCGATGCTTTTTCTCAGATGCAAAATACATAATCAAAGCTTGTTTCCCATTTTTTTTAATAGATATTTTTATTAGAAATTTAACATTTTTACAAGTTTACAAAAATAAACAAAACTCTCAAATATAAACATTGATATACAATTAAATCAAATATACAATTAAATCAAAATTTAACAAAAGAAAAAAAAATACCAAAAAAGAGAAAAAAACAAAACTCAACTATCTATTAATCTAACCTACAACTAACCAGAGTGTATATTTAAGTCTCTTACATGCTCGGAATGTGTTAACATCAGATGTAATAAAACCCGTATTCGTGCGGGATTCCTCTCCTAAGGGACCCCGGACCAGCCAGGTTTGTAATCACAATTAAATAAAAGCCCTTGTTAGGATAGCCGAAATATCTGTATTTATGTAATTCAAAAAGGGCTGCCATATTTTATAAAATAATTCGGTCTTTCGGTGCACCATATTTGTAAGGAAGTCAAGGGGAATACATTCCATAATTAATCTGTACCAATTTGAAAGTCCAGGGGGGCCCTCAGCCACCAGTTCACCAAAATATTTTTCCTTGCACAGAAAGAAAGAATAGAAAATAGTCTCTCCC
>NC_057718.1:21499475-21568683 GCF_004010195.1 Chiloscyllium plagiosum | reverse complement strand
TAATAGTCTGAGGGGCTTTTTTTTTCTTTGCAAGAAATGCTAAGTATCTACCCGGTTTGTCGCCATATTCATATAACCTTTGTTTTGCAAATAATATTTCCCTCTTAGCTGTTTGAGTAAGCGTAGTGTTTAGAGCTGTCCTAAGAGCTGTAATCCTTTGCAATTTAATAATAGAGGGTCTATCAGTGTATGCTGTTTCAGCCGCTTTTAAGCGGGCTTCAAGCAGACGTTGTTGTTCTCCCTTTAATTTCTTCTGGGTCGCTGAGTAGGAGATGATCAAGCCTCGCGTGTAAGCTTTCATGGTCTCCCACTTCATTGACGGGTTGCTAGCTGTGCCTGAATTAATTTCTAAAAAAGTTTTAAATTCTTGAGAGAAGTACTTTACAAATTTACTATCTTTCATTAAGAAGGGGTCCATACGCCAATGCCGCGGGGATGTCCCACTGTTCCTCGCCTTAGTTTCCATATATACAGCAGGGTGGTCAGAAATTGCTATATTACCTATTTTACAGGATGATATGGAATTTAAAAAAATCGAGGGGGCAAAAAACATATCAATTCTGGTATGACATTTATGTGGATTAGAGTAGAAAGAAAAATCTCTACCCTGTGGATGAAGACATCCCCATACATCTACTGATCCTAATTCTTTGTTCAGATCCATCAATTGTCTAGATCTGGGAGATACTCCTGCAGTACTCTTGGGAATCCTGTCTATTTCCGGATCCATAATACAATTAAAGTCTCCTCCTATAATTGTATGATGGGCACCAAAAGTCATCAATTTTGAAAAGGCTTCCGTTATAAATTTAAAGGGGTGTGCCGGGGGGCAGTACAAATTTAAAATCCCATATTCCTCTCCATTTATGAGGGCTTTAATCAAAATATATCGTCCAGATTCGTCTTTTATCTGCTTTAGGATTTTGAAAGGTAAATTCTTCCGAACAAGAATAACAACTTCCCTGCTTTTTGAGCTAAAAGAAGAAAAGAAGGCCTGATCAAATCCACCCTGTTGTAATTTCAAGTGTTCTTTATCCGACAAGTGTGTCTCCTGTAGGAGAGCTATATCAACTCTCTCCTTCTTAAGATTTGATAATATTTTCTTCCTTTTGACTGGCGAATTACTCCCCTTGACATTCCAGGTGCACCACTTAACCGACAGATCAACCATAATCATCTGGGCAAATCCGAGATCCCTCGGGAGAGGGAACTCTATCCAGAACATCCCGAGCGTAGAGCATATAAAATTTACAAAAATAAAGCCTCTCTAATGCACTCACAACAATACAATAAAAAACTATTTCTAAATAAAAAAAAATAAAACATATCAGTGGAGATTTTCCCCCTTGTTCCCAGGGGGTGTCACTTCCTCTCCAAAAGTCCATCATATCCTCTCCCAACCAATGCCCCACCCTTGACCCAGGCGCTCCTCAATAAAATGAGGAGAATTCAGATATAATACAAAGCTAGAGTTAACAATGAGCACCCTACCCCCACCCATATGGTCAAGATAACAGTTGTCATTGCTGAATAAATGAATTTTTTTTCCACCAAGGGCACCCATTTGCAGCATTGAGGAGTTAGAAACTGTATGCCGAACCTTCCAGTCCTTGAATAATGTGGGAGATGGTGACGCAGTTGGGAAAATATGGCAAATTGGGAATCTAATTTCGAGCAATTTTGAGAAAGAAATATGACAGTGCAACCAAGTTTTGAATGATGAGAAGACAGTGCCACTAATGAGAGACAAGAGGCCTATTTGCATTAATTTGCATGCCAAGAGTAACTGATCTCACCTCATTGATATGCAATTTCTCATTCTCCCACACACCAAAATGAAACTAGATGGCAACAATTCCCAATTTGAAAATCTGAATGAGTACCTCGTGGATGCATATTGAAACTTGCTCTGCCAATTCTTTATGTTGGACAGCAGTCCTCTATAAAGTCAGGTCACCTTCTACAGCCAGCAATTGATCACATCCCTGTCTATTGAAGTTGGCATTGGCCACATACCAGCTCCACCATGTCATCATGACACACCTCTGACCCATTTAGGGTATAGTTCTACACTTCAGTGCTATACTTGGGGTCCGCTAGTATCTTTAATTGTAATGCTGCAGCCAAGACACTTTGTACAATGAGACAAGCACCCATCTCTTGGATTGGACCTGGGTTCATCTCAAGGCTCCTTGCATGCTGTCTTAGTGCACACTCATTTTGTGTCTACTTAGCATCACCACTTTGCCTTGCCATTCTGTGCTTTGTCATCTCATGCAGAGCTTAAAGGCTCACTGTACTTCTGTCTTGCCTTGCTGATGCGCACAGACTCAAAGCCACACAGCTTGTTATGGCTATCAGCAGTGGCTAGAAACAAGGGGGAACATTTTGTGATGTAACATTGAGCTGTGACATTGTTACACCAACACTATATGCTAATTATGTGACAAACACACTGCATGTGGTTAAATCAAATTGTCATATCCAAAAGTCTAAGGGGAGTCGTACTCAGGTGGGTCAAGGGGGACAGCCTTCAGTCAGGACAGACAATATGTCAAGGGCAGCATACTTTATCAGTATGGACACAGTTAGTTGGCTGCTTGGGGTATCTAGAATTTGGAGTCCATATCTTCATTTCCGGGTGGACTAATCAGTCTTGCAGGTCTAATTCAACTGGTCTGGGAATTCCCAGTAAATGAGTCCAGGAGCTGTATACAAATCAGTTAGGGGCTTTGAATAAAAGCAAAATACTGTGGATACTAGAAATCTGAGAGAAACATCAAGATTTCTGGAGAAATTTAGCAAGACTGGCTGTATTTGTAGAAAGAAAAACAGAGTTAACATTTTGAGCCAGGTATGACCCTTCTTCAGAAAGGTGAGCTGCAGGAGCTGCTCACGTCCCACCTCAGTGCATAAAATGTCTTATATGCAATGCTGTGTTTTTTGGATTCCCTGAAAGCCACAGTCACTTGTCTTCCATGGAATGCCGTGCAGTTGGCAGTGGCACTATACTCTGTCCAAAGGTGGAAGTCAGAACACCATACTTTCCAGCATTTCTGCAATGCAATATCTTCTTTCACTGGGGTGACTCAGAATCATAGGATGGTCTCTTTGCATTATGTTTCTATGCAGGTCGTAGAGTCATAGAGATGTACAGCATGGAAACAGATTTCGGTTCAACTCGTCCATGATATTCGACCAGTTATCCTAACCTCTCCAAGTCCCATGTGTCACCACTTGGCTCATATCCCTCTAAACCCTTCCTATTCATATACCCATCCAGATGCCTTTTAAATGTTGTAATTGTACCAACCTCCACCACTTCCTCTGGCAGCTCATTCCATATACGCACCACCCTCTGCATGAAAAAGTTGCCCCGGAGGTGCCTTTTGAATCTTGCCCCTCCCACCCATAAATGTGTGCCGTATTGTTCTGGACTCCCCCATTTGAGGGAAAAGACCTTGTCTATTTACCCTATCTATGCCCCTATAAACCTCGAAAAGGTCACCCTTCAGCTTCCATGTTTGCGGTTGTATCTGCACAGACAGAAGATACTGCTTAATCCTTAAAATCTCTGCTCTAAACAACTGGAAGACGCATTGATGGGATGGACAATTGGTATTCTTGAGCACTGCAGCATTGTACCAAGTAAGAAAATGAGGAAGTTCTTCAAAGATAACAGCACCTTCAGCAACCTGCAAAATAACAATGTCATCCAAAGCAATGCAGACCGGGAGTTGCATGAAGTCAGCTTTCCCTGATTAAAAGTGTTTTGCTACTACTGAGGCCAACATCCCCCACATGATCCCACCTGCAAGTGCACCTTATGCTTTGATCTTTTTCTGCAGTTCATGCTGTTTAATAAAAGGTAAGGTCAGACATGTTTAGAGCATTGTGGGTGCTGAAGAAGACTAGCCTCTCTAGATTGATTTTTGTAGTTGCAGCTAAAATGACATTCACTCACAGAGCTGATGTTGAAAAGTGAACATATATTTACAAATACAATGATGTATTTACAATAAAATGCCACTCATCCCACCTATGTACCCTTGTCAGGATGCCTTCTTCCTTTCCCTCCCACTACATCGGAATGCATTCCTGGTGTCCACAGTCATGATAGAGGAAGCCTGCCCTGTAAAGTTTGCTAACCTTCGAGTTTTGGGTGGGTGACCCCGGGGCCTTTGTGGCCAGAGGGCCCAGACATCACCTTTTTACATTATTTTTATACAAATTATCACCCAATACCTTCTTGAATGCTTCAATTGAACCTGCCTCCACCACACCTCCAGGTAGTACATTTTATTCCTTCTAAATTTGCTGTTTTTCTCATGTCCCCCTTACGTCTTTTGCAAATCACTTTAAATCTGTGCCACCTTATTCTTGAACCTTTTACATATGGGAACATCTATCCACTCTTTATCCACTCTATCTGAACATAGAACATAGAACATAGAAGAATACAGCGCAGTACAGGCCCTTGGGCCCTCGATGTTGCGCCGATCCAAGCCCACCTAAACTACACTAACCCACTATCCTCCATATACCTATCCAATGCCCTCTTAAATGCCCATAAAGAGGGAGAGTCCACCACTGTTACTGGCAGGGCATTCCATGAACTAACGACTCGCTGAGTGAAGAACCTACCCCTAACATCAGTCCTATATCTACCCCCCCTTAATTTAAAGCTATGCCCCCTTGTAATACCCGACTCAATACGCGGGAAAAGGTTCGTACTGTCGACCCTATCTAACCCCCTAATCATCTTGTACACCTCAATCAAGTCACCCCTAAACCTTCTTTTCTCTAGTGAAAACAGCCCCAAGTGCCTCAGTCTTTCCTCATACGATTTTCCTTCCATACCAGGCAACATCCTGGTAAACCTCCTCTGCACCCGTTCCAATGCCTCCACATCCTTCCTATAGTATGGCGACCAAAACTGCACACAATATTCCAGATGCGGCCGTACCAGAGTCTTATACAACTGCATCATGACCTCAGGACTCCGGAACTCAATTCCTCTACCAATAAAAGCCAGTACGCCATATGCCTTCCTCACCGCACTATTTACCTGGGTGGCTCATGATTTCTCATGATTTTGAATCCCTCTATTAGATCTGCTCTTAGCCTTCTCTCCAAGGCAAGCAGTCCTAACTTCTTTAATCTATCCTCATAATTGAAGTTTCTCATCCCTGCAAAGGTTCTTGTACTGTGCTTCTGCACTCTCCCCAGTGCAGTCACATCCTTCCTATAATGTAGTGGCCAGGACTGTGGCCACAATATTCGAGCTGAGGCTGATCAAGAATTCTATACAAGTTCAATATCATGTCCTTGTACTTGTATTCTATGTCCATATTAATAAGGCTGAGGTGACTGTCATCATCTGTGCATGTATGCACAAAGAACCTTCCCCTCCTCCATCCAGTTTAGAATTGTATCCCTTTGTTTATAGTCTTTTGGTGTGCTTCCTACCAATACATATTACCTTATACTTCGCTGCATTGAAACTCATCTGCCATCATCTTCCCATGCCATCAACCTGTCTGTCCTCCTCATTGTTTACAATTCTTCCAAGTTTGAAGTCATCTGCAAACCATGATCTAGACCATTAATAAACGTATGAGGGGGAGATCCAAGATGGCGGAGATCTAAGAAGATCGCACTGCAGCACTCCATATCACAGCACAAGTGGGACGAACCTTCAACCCGCCCAACCTGGACCATTGTGATATCTTAGGACTCTGGAAAGATCATGGAGTCCCAAGAAACTTCTAAAAGTTAACTTACCTGGGGTTCCTGCTGTCCAGAGATGCCGAAAAAGGGAGGAGGAGCATCTGAGGCTGGGTCTGCAGGATCCTCGAAGTCAATTACTTTCCAGGCCCTGGTGAATGAGCTCACAAACTCTCGCAAGATGCTGGGGAAACAGATTGAAGAAGAGCTGGCTCCAATCTCTCTTATGCTGCAGAAGCATGAGCAGCAGCTGGGAGACCTGGAGAAGAGGATGGATGAGGTGGAACACAGGGTCACAGTGGCCGAAGCTGATGCCAGTTCACCCAAGGATAGGATCCAAGTCCTGGAGTCGCAGGTCCATAATTTGCATGACCAAATGGATGATCTTGAGAACAGGGGCAGGAGAAAAAACATTTGGATCATCAGTCTGCCTGAGAGTAAAAAAGGTGAGCGGCCTGCAGAATTTGTTGAGGATTGGCTGCCAAAGTTCCTTGGCTTGGAGGCTGGCATGAAAGGATTGAAGATAGAGAGGGCTCACCGGGTCAAAGCGTGGAGATTGAGTCTGGGTCAACGTCCTTGTCCTCTCCTGGTGTCGTTCCATCATTCTAGGATAAGGAGAGAGTCATGGAGGCTTCCAGAGTCTAGGGGAAGGATCCGAAGTCCCTAATTTACAAGGGCTCTAAGATCATGTTCTTTCTTCTCAGTGGCAGTAATCCAGAAATGAAACTCTTACAACGGTGTCAAGAGAAGATTGAGGGAGCTTGGGATTCAGTACTCCATGAGGTATCCAACAGTGCCTCAATTCACCTTAGATGGATCCATACATCTCTTTGACACATCAGAGAAGACAAGAGGATAAATTAACCTAATTTGAACAATTTTAGTATATTGGAGCTTTATTTTTCCATTTTTTTCTGTTGATAATAATTTGGTTTAAACTATGTTTGGCAGCAATTGAGATGTACATTTTTAATTTCTAAGTTAGGATATACCAAAGGATGGGTGTGGTATTTATTCCTTTTTTTAAAAAAATGGTTTTTTATTCATATTGGTATTCTATGATGTGTTTACTCGTTTCTGCTCGTGTTTGTGGTACGGCTCTAGCTAGGAGAAGTGAAGGTGGCTGGGATAGTTAGATGCCTATTTATGGGCAGTTTGGGATGGGTAGTTGCCCCCTATGGGCAGGGGGCGAGTTCCCGTATTCAGAGCTGTTGGCGCTTTATATGTTTTGCTTTTTGGTTTACGTTTTTAATTTTTAGTAGTTTTGTAGGTTTGTTAATGTCGTGGTTTTAGTTTATGTAGCTTTTGTGGGCGGCATGGTGACACAGTGGTCAGCACTGCTGCCTCACAGCGCCAGAGACCCGGGTTCAATTCCCGCCTCAGGCGACTGTGTGGAGTTTGCACATTCTCCCCGTGTCTGCGTGGGTTTCCTCCGGGTGCTCCGGTTTCCTCCTACAGTCCAAAGATGTGCAGGTCAGGTGAATTGGCCATGCTAAATTGCCCGTAGTGTTAGGTAAGGGGTAAATGTAGGGGTATGGGTGGGTTGCGCTTCGGTGGGGTGGTGTGGACTTGTTGGGCTGAAGGGCCTGTTTCCTCTCTGTAATTAATCTAATCTAATATTTGCTGGATCATGTGACACTAAGGCTCAGTGATTTGTGGTTCTCTGGAATTTAAATGTTATTGCAGAAGGTTATGGCTAATGACTTGATTAAATTGTGTACCTGGAATATCAAGGGAAGTCACTCACCAATCAAGAGCAACAAGGTACTCTTGAGTCTTAGAAAGAAGAAGGTAGATATTGCTTTGTTACGGGAGACACACTTGGATGACAAGGAGCAACTGAAATTACAGCAGAATGGCTTTGACCGAGTTTATTTTTCATCATTTAATACCAGAAGTAGGGGACTGGCTATATTGGTTAGGAAGAATCTCCCATTTAAGTTTTTAGAGTGTGTTAAAGACACCCACTGGAGGTTTGTAATTTTTAAAGCCTTGATAAATGGGGAAGAATATGATGTTTTAAATGTTTATTGCCCTCCAGCTCATCCCCTTAAATTTTTGGTGGATGCTTTTTCTAAGTTGATAAGTCTCGAGTCCTGGCACCTCATTATAGGGGGAGATTTTAACTGTCTCATGGATCCCACAGTAGACAGGTTGCCCAAAGGTCCCTCGATACCCTCTGTACAAACTAAACAGTTAGTGACTCTGTGTGGGGAGTTAGGGTTGGTGGATATCTGGAGGCATCTCTACCCTACGGGCAGGGATTTTATGTTTCTCTCCAATCCGCAAAGATATCACACCAGGATTGATATTTTTCTTCTGACCCCTGTAGCAACCCTGGATTTGGTGGCATCTTGTACAATTGGTAATATTACCATTTCTGATCATGCTCCAGAGTACCTTATGGTTAAGATTAAGAATGTTACAGTGGGTTCAAGGCACTGGCAAATGAATCTCTTTATCCTCAAGGATAATAAGTTTGTGGGGTATTTCTCTAGGGAATTTCGGGCATTCCCAGACATCAACATAGGCTCGGTTGATAGCTCATTCGTTCTCTGGGAAACTGCCAAAGCCTATGCTAGGGGTTACTTATTTCCTATTCCACCAGTAGGAAGCGGCAGAATGGTGTGCGGCAACGTCGCCTTGAAGCACAGTTGAAGCCAGCCGAGAAGGCTTCATTTGACTGATCCTCATTGGTCAAGCTGCAGAGGATTATGGGGCTGCGGTCTGCATTAAATTCTGTGCTCACGCAGATGGCAAAGAAGGAGCTGGCTTTTGCAAAGCAAAGGTTATATGAGCATGGTGATAAGCCAGGCAAATACTTATCGCATCTCACTCGGAAAAGAAGTGCCTCACAAGCCATTACGGCGATTAGGGAAGGGTCTGGGAACCTAACATGTGATTCTAAAAATATTCATGTGGCATTCCAGAGATTTTACTCTAGGTTATACTAATCCAAGGATTGTGAGGAGAGGCAGGCCAAAATGGAATTTTTTTTAAGGATCTGAAGCTCTCGGACGTGACTCCCGAACAAGAGTCCTTTCTCAATGTCCCCTTATCAGAGCAAGAAGTGCAGGAAGCTGTGAGGCAGCTCCAGAGTGGAAAGGCTCCTGGTCCTGATGGACTTCCCAGTGAATTCTCTAAGGAATTTATAAGTATACTGTCAGGCCTGATGCTCAATATATTTAATGATTCATGATTGTCTTCCACCATCCCTGAGAGAGGCCAATATTTCATATTCTTAAAAAAGGGAAGGACCTGGAAGATTGTGTTTCATTACAGGTCCGATTCACTATTAAATGTGGACTTTAAAATCCTCTCTAAGACTCGCACGTTAAGGCTAGAGACTTACTTTCTATTATTAAAGAGGATCAGACGGGCTTCACAAGGGGTCGCAGATCCTCCAATAATGTTAGGAGCTGCTTAGTGTAATTCAAGCATGTCAACAACAGTCAATACAGGATTTGATGATTTCTCTAGATGTAGAGAAGGCATTTGACTGAGTTGAATGGCCATACGTTTTCTATACTCTGGAGCGGTTTGGTTTGGGCGAAATCTTTATAAAATGGGTAAAGGTTCTCTACAATGGCCCTCTCGCTGCAGTATTCACCAACGGGATACGATCAAGCAATTTTAATATTTTTAGGAGCAGCCGGCAGGGCTTTCCCCTTTCATCACTTCTTTTTACGTTGGTGATTGAACCATTTGTGGGGATCCCAATATTTCAGCTCCAGAAGTGGATTCAAAATTACATAAGATTTTGTTGTCTGCAGACGATGTCCTAATTTTTTTGATAAATCCAGCAGTTTCAGTGCCTCACCTGATACAATGCATTCGAGCGTTTGGCACTTTTTTGAGGTACAAGATTAATTTTGCGAAATCAGAGTCTATGGCTATGGGTGGTCTTACGAAGGAGCTAGATCTTGAGGGCGACTATAGACTCCCATTAAATGGTCACAGTGGGATTTTGTGTATTTGGACATATTCAGTTCTGGATCAGCTGTTCAAAGCCAATTTTATTCAATTATTTGATAAAATTAAACAGGACTTTCAAAGATGGGAGGCACTTCCGGTTTCATGGTTGGGTCGGATAGTGCTTATTAAGATGAATATTCTCCCCATTTGCTATACCTATACAGATGCTCCCCCTGATTTTCAATAAGCAAATATTCAGGAGGCTGAACAACTGGTTCAGCTCCTTTATTTGCCATCGTAAGCGGACCCTCATTAAAATAGCTAAGCTGAACTACCTCACAGATTGGGGGAGAAGACCTTCCGGACAATAAAAATTATCAACTAAGCTCACTTTTGTCCACATGAATGATTGACTTGTGGAGATCCTCTTTCAATATGGCGAGATATTGAAGCGTCCCAGCAAGGTGCCCCCTTTCCAGTGTTGTAACAGGTGCAATGGAGAGGATTTTGGGTGTAAGGATGGAGAAGGACCCTATCTCTCTCATTCCCAATGTATTCCTTATAGACACGCATAAGAAAAAACTTTTCAATATTCTCACGTTCTGTGCAAGAAAGAATATCTTGCTAGGTTGGATATCCGAAAAACCCCTGGGCCTGTCGGGTTGGCGGAAGATTATTATGGAGCATATTCCCTTGGATTTTCTCACAAATATGGTACACCACAAAACTGAGAATTTTTGTAAGACATGGAGCCCCTTTTTGGAATACCTGGACACAGATTAATCTGCCACACCAACAAGGGCTTTTACATAGCCGTAACGATTGTGTTTTACAAGTCCAATATCTAGAGAGGAGGAACTGTGAACATATGAGCATTTTGTTTGGCTGGGCTGAGTTATTACTATTTATTAGTTTGTTGTTTGTTTTTTATTTATTTAGTTAGTTAAATAGCCAGTTTGGTTTTTTTAATTCTATACTTTTCTGTATGTTTATACATTTATCCATTAGGGTGGGTTGGGGTTTTTTTAACTTGTGTTTTTTTTTGTATTGTTTTGTACTTGTTGTAATACTAAAAATTCTATCTTTTTAATAAAAATATATTTTAAAAATAAATAAATAAATGTACGAGGAAAAGTTAGGGTCCCAATACCAAACCCTTAGAGACCTACAACAAACCTTCCTCAGTATGAAAAATATCCATTGACTATTATTCTTTGTCTCCTATCACTTAGCAAATTTTGTAGCCACAGGAATCCCTGAAAGTCTTGGCATTGTTAAATACTTCCACAACTGGCAAGTGCACAATTGTACACCACTGAGATAAGGTGCACAGCTAATGAGGCAAACTGTAGAGAATAGTGTGAGAAAACTCTCTAGTCCTCATGGAGAAAAACCCTCCAGCACATCAAAATTAACAATTCATTATTTTTTGATAAAATTCAATCAATGTAGCCAGTGGTAGAATTTAACCTTATAAGTAATCCACTTAACATCTGTGAAGTGGCCGAAGGCGAGTTGACTAATAAATTCTAAGAAAGCACAATATTTTTGCTGAAATCATGTTTTTATTAAATTTTAGAGAAAGAAATCTTATAGAGATCAAAAAATACAGAGTATTTTCTAATATTTAATATGACTTGTGAATCAACATACTGACAAATCTGAAAAGAAGATATTCTACAGAGCATAGTAAGGGCCCTGGACATGGAAGAAAAGTAATGCAAACATTATTGATACAGAACTATATGTTGATGAATTTGCTATGCGTATCATAAGTAATATTCCTTCTAATATTTCAATTTTGTTACTTTGTAAATATCTTAATTAGAACAAGCAGAGAATAGAATTACACAATCTAATGTATTGTTAAAGAATTACAGTGTAATTTCAATCTATTGTTTTTTACATCTGTTTACTAATTTTAAGCAAAATTAGAGGCAGTGCAACACATTTTTCCATTTTACATCCATATCCACTTTTTATTAAAGTTAGTTACAGTACATAACTATCCCCCAACACAATACTTAATAACCTGTAATTGTTACTTACCATTGTATATTTTTCTAAATGTGTGGTTTTTCAGTTTACCATTTTTTTTCCTGATGCTTTTTCCATTTAATAATGAAGTGATAAAAATGATTTGCTATGTTTAAGACAATAAAACCAGGATGTGGGGGAGCCAGTATTGGACTGGGGTGGACAACATTAAAAATCACACAACACCAGGTTATAGTCCACCTGGTTTATTTGGAAGCGCTGCTCCTTCATCAGAAAGCTAGTGCTTCCAAATAAACCTGTTGGACTATAACCTGGTGTTTTGTCATTTTTAACCAAGACAATATAGATGAATGGCTTCACTGTTTGTTCACCTACAAGCAAATGGACAAATGTAATGGCATAGTGTATATTAGTTTATTTAAACACTAGATATTTTTAAATTAGCAAAATGTTGTGGAAGAAGCAACATTGCATGTCACAATAAGTGAAAGCACATCTATCCATATTAAAAATGTTGTCAAGCTAACAAATTCAGGAAGAAAAAGAACAGTTAAAAGTAAACCTCTCATACCTATCAGAATGATCGAACTAATGCTTTTAGAATGTTAGTTGTAGGTAGCCTGAATCATACCCAATTCATTCATCTCCATTAGTTTACATCATGTATGAGGAATGATGTTTGAAATCCATGTTCAAAATCAGCTGTGATAATAGGAGTCCAAGAAAAAAATTAGATTATGTTATAAATATTAAATAGAGCAGCATTTCTCTACATGAGTTCACAGCAAACAGTTTTAAAAAAGGAAATTATGATCCAAAATGGTGAAGGTAACTGAATAAGAATAGGAAATGCACATTTTTCTGTATTAGTAGGGTAAAATACACGAACACTGAACTTGGTTTCAAGGTTGTCAGAAAGAAGGCATGTTGTAAAAATAAACATTTCAGATAAGGTGTGATCTCGACCTGGTCTTAAAAGAAGTGACTAGCAAAAATTGAATCAGTCACATCCTACAGAAACAGTGTCAGAAGTTTCGGGTTGTAAAGTAGATAAGACAATACCAATGTTAAATGGAGAACTAATTCATCAAAATTACAGACTAGTAATTATGAATTATGTTTCAGAAAGTATCATGAAATAAGGAATGAGATATCTAGATAGTTATGGAATGGCACGATAAACTGGATTATGGCAAAGACCAGTTGATATTTTTGAGAAAGTTATCTTGTTCATGTGTTGCCTATAGATTTTATAATGCTTATGATGCAGTATTATGCAAGTGATAAGCTGACGATAGGAAGACATGAAATGAAGGAAAGATTTCATGGTGGGTATGGTCATTATCAGGGGAATGATTTACAATTCTAATTTATACCAGTGTAGTGGAACAATAAAAATAATACCAACAATAATATCTAGGTTAAGAGATGTGAGGAGAAGTTAAGAAGTCCGCGATTGTTTACTGATGATATCAGAAGATTGAAGAGAGATATCCAGTATCTAAGTTTCTTAAAGTGAAAACATAAATTGAAACCCAATTGCCGTCGAGAATAGAAATAGGATATGGCCTGAACAATGGTTTAGATTTTACCAGGATATGTACAGGTAGTGAACATGTGGAATGGATTTGCCAGGGAGACAGGTAGTGTGGAAATATAAAGATTGAACTGGATATTTGGGAATGTCAGCTTTTAAGCATCATTAATCTGAGGGTACAGTCAGATAAACTGCCAAGTTTTGTTTTTTTTCCCAGTCTCTGCATTGCTAAAGCTTTTCTTCTTAAATATCCTAAGAGCTATTTCTTAAATATTTTTTAGTTATCTTCTGTGATTTTAGTGTCTTAAGAATTTTTTTGCATTATAAAGATACGTTTAATACAAATCTTTGTGATAAAACAACATTTTACACTAAATATTTACTTCACCTTTTTGTAACGATCACTTCTAAGTTAGTCAATGTTTGTGAAAGAAATACAATTTTCAGGTAAGGCATCATCTCAGCTTTATCTTCTAGATAGGCTCATCTTCACCCTTGGGGGTAGTTGAGGTTTGGTGATTGGATTGTATTTCAAAGAAAGCAAATTCTTTGAATAGAATATTATAGGTAACCCCAAAAAGTTAAAATGTGCATTTTTTTCAGTTGAAGAATGCTAGCTATTGATTAGATATAGGATAGAATATTATTTTTACTATCAGGATTGGTTCATCAATGTGGAATTTTGCTTTATAAGCAAGCCTTTTAAGACATGTCATTAGTGAAATTAACAGCCTTCACAACTAATGGAAGGGTTGGACTTTTGAACTAATATTAAGCCCTATTACATGAAGAACTCGAGTTCTTCCCTACTTTCTGCACTTTTTTGGTAACAAATTAAAGTTAAGTAGTGAAGTTTTCACCATGGCATCACATATATATGTGCAGTCAAAGCAAAGTTCTTCTTAGATAAATTTCAAAACAGAATGGAGGTGCCAGAAAACAGAACTTCTTAACATGCAAGGCACACTCTTCTGTACAACTATACTGTTGCTAACAGCTTTAAATAAGAATGCTGACTTAAGCCCATATACACCTAAATTTATATTGTTTGAAAAGAATCAGCAAGATAGTTTGCTCATCTTCCTCTATCTATACCATTTGAAATTATGTTTTAACTTATACATTACATAATCAGTGAGAATTGGTGTTTCAGGTATACAATTCCAATACAAAATACTGAGCTAATCATGCTGCCTTGTCAGAATTAATTTTGCATCCACACAGAACACGTCATACAACTGTACCTTTTAATGCTAACAGTACAAAGACAAATTTAAAAGTTACAATTTAAAAATATACTTTAGATACAGTTAAATTATACATTTCACCAAAAGGTTTCAAATGTCTAATGAACAAATCTTTCTGAAAACTAAGATCAGTGTGCATTATAAGTGAAAAATGAACACCATGAGATATTATTGATTAGCAACAATTAACATTGATTCAGTTAGCATATTAAATACAACAGGCATTATCTCCAAGAAGCCACACTTATTCAATAAGTAAGGGTTTCCCAATTTCATTAAGCTGGGAGGGACTGCTATTTACTGAAATCTGCTTAGCCTGTTGTTCAAAGTCAATCATAACGATTAATTTTGTATAAACTAAAGCTATACTAAAATCTGAGATATTCCAAGACAAACAGCTGCAATATTTTATTAAGATTATCAATTGATGTTGGATCCAGATTGTTCTCATTGTCCTCCATGCTGTGCCACACTTGAGGGAAAGGTGTAGGTATCATGTGCAAAATGGGAACCCCTATGGAATATAAAACAATGTAGAATTACTTTATGTTTCAATGTTTAGTAGCTTTCAATATCACAATCAAAAGTGGTCCAGAATATTTGGCCACTATAAGGCTTTAAGAATCTGTTACATGATCAAGAATGTAAAATTTTTGAGAAGCTTTATTCACACACTACTCATTTTATGATGTCTCACAAACATGGATAGAAGGTCAATTGCATCATGCCATTCCCAAGCATTACCCTTTGAGTAAACCACCTGCTCAGCCTGCCTTCAGCATCATCAGAGGGTGGCTTTCAAGCAGAAATCCGGGAAACTCACAGGTAATGAGTTCAGGTGTTTTAATGCCATGATTCAGGCCACAAATGAAACTACTGATAGCGCAGAAATCCTGTACTGCAGACCAAGAGATCATGGGAGCAATGTATCAGATGGCCAACTTTAATGGTCACAACTAATTCAGAAATAAAAGAAAAAAATGCATTTATATAGTGCATTTCACAACTAGTGGACAACTCAAAGTTTTTTATAATAACGAAGCACTATCTTTTAAAGTCGCTTTGCAAGATAGGAAATTAGCAACCAATATTTACAAAGCAAACTATTATAAATAGCTAAGTGATAGTCATAGATTCATATGCCCAGTCAATTTGTTTTGTGTGATGTTGATTGAGAATTGACAAAGATACCAGGTATAACCCTTCTGCTCTTCTTCAAAATAATGCCATCAGATCTCTTCCATCCACCCAGCATGAAAATTGAACCTCATTTAATAATTTATACAAAAGTATGTCAGCCTTGATCTTTATACTTAAGTTCTGAAGTGGAATAAGAACCGAGAACTCAGTATATCTGAGCCGAAGCTGTCACTATACCAATTGATTAATAGAAGATAAAAAACAAGTTTTAAGATTCTTGCTGCTCTCACATAATAGTAATCCTTTAATTAGCTTTCAGTTGTTTTTGTGAAAGGTCAAATTACCTGCCTTTGGGGTCTATCAATAATTGGAGAAAGAATTGTGGTCAGAGCTTGCCTGGAGTGGTTTGGTTACATCAGAATCATGGATTAGGAATTTATTTGTTCATTTTATGTCATGTTTAATTGGAATTATATATGTCAATGAAGTTATAGACAAACATTTGAAAAGGAGATGTCGTGGGCTTCTCACACTTGGAGAAACACAGCAAGCGAAGACATTTTCCACCAAAGATTTTGCTTGATTCAGTTCTGAGCAAGCAGATTGGTATATCATTCTAAAAGAATGCCATTTGATTAGCTGCCAAGGTGGAGATAGATCATGCCAGTTACTGTCACACAGTAGCCTTATCTAGCAACAAATGCCTGTAGGAAAAAAAAACTCCAGATGGTAAGATGCTTAAAATAAAAATATTATATTCATAATTGTAATGTTCATAATAAATTCACAGTCCATTGTAGATATTGGAGATGGGTCAGAGTGATACTCATCAAAACGGTGTGCAATTCTTCGTTATTCTGAAATACTAGGTTTCCCTTTTCTCTCCAAGGTTAATAACTCAGAAAGGAAACTGATTTTTATCCTCACCACAGTTGCAAAGGTAAACCCGAGGCAAATAAACATGATTATTTTGCAGTAAAGCAACTGAGATGGAAACAGTAACAAATGTTCAAAGCTTCTGATGTTGATTATCATATTGTGTGATTATAACAAATTTTAGCTTTCGTGGAGTTCAAGTTTGAAAAGAAAATTGTGAAGCAGATAAAGTAGCTATTCGAACTAAACCTGGTGTGGCAAATAGGTTCATTTGAAAATTGAGGCTTGTAGTGATAGGCTTATTGTGATCAGTACAGTAAAGTGGTTTTTAAATTTGGGGTGATGGGGATTGGAAAGGGAAAATGTTTTGACTGTGGATAGCGGATTTAATGAGCAGAAGTAGGGGAAGGAAGCAGTACTGAGAGAGTATATCTGATAAAAGATGCCTTTTAGAAATGTGATTGGTCGTATGGGTGACTACACAAACATAATTTGACTTCTTGTGACAAAAAGAAAATCATGAACCAAATAAGAAAAGGCAAACCTAATCAGAACATATTATTTCTAATGTGATTATTTTTGGACTGGATTTTCGTCAGAGTATCCTGGTCATCTGCACTTCCAAACCTCTACCACTTCAGTTCTCTGAAACTATGGCTAAGTTAGATAAAAAAGATATAAGAGTCTCTATCCTTCACCACTCTCCATGCAATCTTCCCAAACTGCATTCATGCCCCCATGCCACTTCCATAGCCATTCACTCAAGGTAGACAACGAGTAGAACTCAGGAGCCATTGAGATGAAGAAAATCACGCACACTTCTGTGGAAAATACTCAGCCATGAAACCCATTTAAAAGTGTTATATCTCCTTGAGTATTCAGCTGCTGTAAAAACAAATGTCTATTCACCCACCACATGAAAGATGTACTTTAATAAGATATTAAAACTGTTGAACTCGGCTCCCCTGCCAAGATAAAAGGATTTGGAGGTTTTGAAACTTGGCCAAGGCTTCAAAATCGACTCATCAGTAAGAACAACCTTTAGAAAATCTCATAATTAAGTCTATTGAAACTGCAGGAACAGATGCTTAAGTTTTTTATTGTCTTGGCTAGACCAATTGCTCTGTCAATTAATGCATTCTAGCAGTTAAGAGTCTTATTTTAAGTCTGAATGATGACTAACGCAGTTTTTTATTTTTAAAGAGAAGGGATTTAAATAACAATATCATGACACTCAAACAGATTTCATATCGCCTTCACATGTATGCCTCCTTCATATATGCCTCGTTCATAATAATTTCATAATTCCAATTCTGAAGAAGGGCTACCAAATCAAAACATTAACTCTGCTTTTTCTCCATAAATGCCGCTAATCTGCTGAGTTTGTCCAATAATTTCTGTTTTTGATTCAGATCTTCAGCATCCACAGTTCTTTGCTATACTTTAATTCATTCACTAATGACCTTTAGGGAATAAAGTCTGTTTGCCTCATCTAGTTAGGCCTATATTTTACTCCAGACCCATGATAAATTGTTGTATCTTAACTAGGAAATGGCCTCATGATCCAATCAGCTGAAGGACAATTTGGAATGTGGAGCAAATATTGGCCTTGCTTGTGGCACCTAGATGTTTTTAAACATCCATATGCAAGAGATTCCATTACTATTAGATATCAGGCTGTGAGTAAACTTTGTTTCACTGCTTTATCTTTACTTAAAATGAGCTAACCATTCCAGTAAAAAATTTGTTGCAAATCGTACATGGATCACTTTTAGCATGTTGTTAAAGGACAAGAAAGGATGAATAGACATTGTTTATAAACAGACTGGAATCAATGGATGTAAATCAGTAAAATATATGTTAGAAAAAGAATTCAATTTCTACAATTAAGTGAAGTAGTATAAGACAATTCAAAATTATAGAACCTTACAGAAAGTGGCAAGTTGCCCCATCAGCTTGTGATGGCTTTCATAAAGAGTTAATCAATTATTTCTATTCTACTATCTATAAATACAGCCACAGAGTACAAAAACAAGGAAGCAATGCTAAATATAAATCGATCTATGACATTGTTACATAACAGGAGAAAAACGTTGTCACTGTCGCATGCTACAATATACCTCTTTGCAAAAATGGTTTATGGTCATCCTCAATATGCCCAGCTCGCATTCTGGTCCAGAAATATTTCACCTCATTGGGGTGGTTGTTCAGTAAACCCAGTCGATGCAGACGACGTTCTATTAGACAACAACAAGCAAGTTCAGATGAAAGGTCATTGACCTGGAATGTTTTTTATTATAGATTCATAGAGTCATGCAACCTGGAAGTAGACCCTTTGGTCCATCCAGCACATGCTAACCATAATCCCCAACCAAACTAGTCCCACCTGCCTGTGCTTGGCCCATATCTCTCCAAATATTTCTTATTCATACACTTATCCAAAAGTCTTCTAAAGGTTGAAACTGTACCCAAATCCAACACTTCCTCTGCAAGTTCATTCCACACATGAACTATTTGCTGTGCAAAAAAAAATGCCTTTCATCGTTTTTAAATCTTTCTCCTCTCACCCTAAAAATATGGCCCCTAGTCTTGAAATTCCCCACCCTAGGGAAAAGGCACCTGCCATTCACCTTCTTTATAATTTTATAAACCTCTGTAATGTCACCTCTGAACCTCCTATGCTCCAGTGAAAAAAGTTTCAGGCGATCTAGGCTCTCTATATAACTCAAACCCTCTATTCCTGCCAATATCCTGGTAATCTTTACTGAACCCTCTCCAGCTTAATAATATCCTTCTGATAACAGAGAGACCAGATCTGGACACAGTACTCCAGAAGAGGCCTCACCAATGTCCTGTACAACCTCAACGTAATGTCTCGACTACTACAGTTTATCTATATATATGTTTCTTGTGAAAGTTGATTGTAAATTGAATCAGGATAAAGCATTGAGATTTCTGTACTGTTTCTTTGGTAGTTTTCACTAATACACTAAGGAGGCAGGCAAAACCCCATTTGAAATTTCAATGGTCAGCCATTTGTGCTTTGGAAAATTACGTAATGAATTCCTGAGGACAAATAATTTCGTTAAGTGATTTAATAAGTATAGTAAGTATATGTTTTACACATCAATTTGTTCCAATCTGGGATGAGCTGCCCAGGTTTTTGGAAGCTGATTCATTTGATATTTATGTGGCACTTTTAACCTTGTAAAAAGTCCTGAGATACTTCACATGAATGTTATCAAACAAAATTTGGTACTATACTACATGAGGTATGATGGTAGTGGTCAAAGACTTGTTAGTTTTTAAAACAGACGCATTAAAGAAAAGTAGAGGAGTTCAGGAAGAGAATTTCAGAGGATAGCACCTTTGTGACTGAAAGCATAGATGCTAAAGATGGGCGTGATTAAAATCAAAGATGATTAAGAGGTGTGAATCAGAATAGTGCAGGTATTTGAGGTTTGTAAGGTTGGAGGAAGTGACAAAGATGAAAAGGAAAGAGGTCATGGAGTGGATTTGAAACCTACATTCAACACTTTAAAAGTAAGCAGAAATTAGAGAAGGTCAGTCAGCAGAAAGATGGATCAGTAAGTTGGATTTCATATGCATTAGGGGCATGGCAGATAGAGTTTTGGATGAGCTCAAGTTTATACATTGATAAGAGATTCAGAAGATGATGGATTTGGAGTGAGATTGATTGGGAAATTGTATTTAGGAATACATACAAGTCAGAAGGAAAAAAACACAAAGCAAAATGCATGGTGAATAAAATTTGCAACAAATAATAATAAACAAATTTATAGTAAATCTATATCACTAATATTTCTATTAGTGTTTGTTACCTATTAGCTGTAGTCTTCTATGCCATCGAGCTGTATTTGGAAAATAACTAGGAAATCTTGGATCTGGTGCACCAATTAAATCCAATAACAAAAGTAAGTCCTAAGAATAATAAGGTAATTGTCAAATTAAAATTAGAAAATCAATAGGTTTGTTAATTATCTCAATTTCCAATAATTACCAAATATATTTTACAGCATTAAAAATGACCCCATCAGGTCTAAATTCCATCACTAAAATGTTTAGGGGGTGATGAATTGCTTTAACTTCAGATTAATATCCTCTCTAAAATGCACTTGCATTATTATAGAACATAAATCTTCGCACAAACCTTGAATAGAACATTACAGTGCAGTACAGGCCCTTCGGCCCTCGATGTCATACCAATCTGAAGCCCATCTAACCTACACTATTCTGGAAGCATGTTCTAAAAAAAAACTGAACTCAGTTAATTAGAATAGTAAGAGTCTCCATTTTTCTCATAGTAAGGAAAGGGTAGCAGAATGACAATCCATACTCATTGTTGTTCATTATTGAAAGATAAACGTTGGATCAAGTAACCATTATATTTATTTTAGTTTCTGTACCTTCTGGGCGGGATCATGTATTGAACAGAATTGAACTTTTGTGTGTTGCCCTAACAATCAGTGAATACATTTAAAAATATATTTTGCATTGCTGTCTTCAATAGCAAAGTTAAAAATCACACAACACCAGGTTATAGTCCCCAGCTTTGACAAAGGGTCAGTTAGACTCGAAATGTCAACTATTTTCTCTCCTTACAGATGCTGCCAGACCTGCTCAGATTTTACAGCATTTTCTCTTTTGGTTTCAGATTCCAACATCCGCAGTAATTTGCTTTCAACCAGGTTATAGTCCAACAGGTTTAATTGGAAGCACTAGCTTTCGGAGCGCCGCTCCTTCATCAGGTGGCACAATGGATAGGGTAAATAGGCAAAGTCTTTTCCCTGGGGTCGGGGAGTCCAGAACTAGAGGGCATAGGTTAGGGTGAGCGGGGAAGATATAAAAGAGACCTACGGGGCAACTTTTTCACACAGAGGGTGGTATGTGTATGGATGGGTATATGAATAGGAAGGGTTTGGAGAGATATGGGTCGGGTGCTGGCAGGTGGGACTAGATTGGGTTGGGATATCTGGTCGACATGGACAGGTTGTACCGAAAGGTCTGTTTCCATGCTGTACATCTCTGTGACTCTGTGACTCTATGATGAAAAAGCGGCACTCCGAAAGCTAGTGTTTCCAATTAAACCTGTTGGACTATAACCTGGTGTTGTGTGATTTTTAACTTTGTACACCCCAGTCCAACACCAGCATCTCCAATTCAATAGCAAATGTCAACATTCTACATACAGGCTGAAGTTTCTACCCAAATGTGGGAAACAGGAATGGGGACTGTTTGGACCCAAAATAACACCCAGGATAAAACAGCCAAGCTTTGCAATTTTCAGAGGTGTCCCTTGAGTTGGTATGGAAGACATCAAATAAAAGGTGCAGGCGGGTTTTCAATGCTGAAGGGCTCTTTTGAAGCCTTCTACCTGGAGACAAGCAGCAAGATGCATGAGGGTTAGGTAACTGAGAGGGAACTTCAGAATCAAAGTGCCCTCTCGCCAACATTTGAAATATTTTCACTAGAAAATGTTACTGTAGCTAGGCCAGCACTATGTGGGAGAGTGGAGGATGTTTTCTCTATTGTGCACCCTATTTGCTGTTCTTACATCAGGCAGCTAGGAAAAATCTCTCGGCTTGCCTCCGGAGCTGCTGATGTCTGAACTGAACTATGACTTCAGACTGTTGAAGTATCCCTTAGTGTCAGGAAAGCCAATAGTGCGAACAGCCAATAGGCCTGTTTTAGCTGTGGTTAACAAGATTTCACATTGCCATTAACCAATAGGAAGAAAAAGGGGTTTGTTGAATATTTAGGAATTGAATTTTTGTCTGTGTTTGGGAAAACCTGGACCATCTATTGATGACAATCATTTCTTGTATTTTTTTTCCTGATTTGCATGTAGTCAGTACTTACAATTCCATGCAGCTGATTGGTATCAGTGGCACCAGGTGGATGTGCCTCCCTCTCCATTTTCTGCGCTAAATGTCGTGAACCATATAGTGAATCAATATCAGACCAATATTGAAATGCTTCTTCTCCATCAAAAAATATTAACTGCAGGGTAAGATCTGGTCTTTCACTAATATCCTAAATGAGGGAGAAATAATTTACACGTAAGTACATGTTGATTTTAGACCATAAGACATAGGAGCAGGAATTAGGCCACTTGGTCCATCGAGTCTGCTGCACCATTCAATCTGAGAAGTTTCTCAACTCAATTCTTCTATTTTCTCCCTCTAACCTTTGATCCCCTTGACAATTAAGAACCTATCTATCTCTGTCTTAAATATGCTCAATAACCTGGCCTCCACAGCCTTCTGTGGCAATGAATACCATAGATTCACCACTCTCTGGCTGAAGAAGTTTCTCTTTATTTCCATTCTAAAGGGTCATCCCTTTTCTCTAAAGCTGTGCCCTCGGGTCCTTGTCTCTCCTGCTAGTGGAAACATCTTCCCAACATCCACTCTGTCCAGGTCATTCATCATTCTGTAAGTTTCATTTAGATTCCCTATCATGCTTCTAAATTCCATCGAGTATAGACCCGGAGTCCTCAAAAGTCCTCATATGTTAAGCCTTTCATTCTTCGGATCATTCTCATGAACCTCCTCTGCACCCGCTTTATGGCCAGTCCATCTGTCCTGAGGTATGGGACCCAAAGTTGCTCACAATACTCTACATGTGGTCTGATCATAGCCTTAGAAAGCTTCAGAAGTACATCTCTGCTTTTATATTCTAGTCCTTTCAAAATAATGGCAACATTATATTTGCCTTCCTAAATACTGACACAACTGCAAGTTTACCTTAAGAATCCTGGACTACGACTCCCATTTAGAAAATATTTCATGCCTCTATTCTTCCTACCAAATGCATGACCTCACAATTTCCCACGTTGTATTCCATCTGCCACTTTTTTACCCAGTTTCCTAATCTGTTTAAATTTTTCTGCAGCCTACCCACCTCCTCAATACTACCTGTCTATCTATCTTTGTATCATCTGCAGGCTTAGCCTAAATGCCCTATGTTTCTTTATCTAGATCATTAACATATAAAATGAAAAGTTTTGGCCCCAACACTGACCCTTGTGGAACACCACTAGTCACCAGCTGCCAGCCTGAGAAGCATCCTTTTATCCCACACTCTTTGCTTCTGTCAGACAGCCAATCTTCTATCCATGCTAACATCTGGCCTCCAACACCATGGGCCCTTATCTTACCCAGCAGTCTCCTGTGCGGCACCTTGTCAAAGGCTTCTGGAAGTCCAAGTAGATTACATCCATTGGCTCTCCTTAGCCTAACCTGCTCATTACATTATCAAAGAATTCTAAACAGATTTGTCAGGCATGACCTCCCCTTGATGAAACCATGCTGACTATACCTTATTTTACCATTCATTTCCAAGTATACAGAAATCTCATCCTTCACAATAGACTCCAAAATCATACCAATGACCGAGGTTAGGCGAATCAGCCTGTAATTTGCTGTCTTTTGCCTTACTCCCTTTTTAAACACGGGAGTGAAAATCAAAGTTCTATTATTGGAGTAGAATAACTAGCTAGATAAGCTGCTTTAGTACTATTGGTTACTGTTATTGGCACTAGTGGGAGGACTCACTTCAAATAGCATATGGGAATTTCTACCTCTTTTTGAGCAGACAGAGATGGCCATGATTTAACATTTCATCTGAAAGATTGTATGTCCTACAATGCAGCACTGAAACATCAGCCAAAATTATATTGCTTTAGTTCCTAAAATGGGTAAACCCGACAAAGTCTGAGCTGGGGATCATAGAGGATGGGGATCAGCACAAATGGCAGGGGTTTGTTTTCAATGGATCCCCCTTTATGGTGCTGCATCTCTTAATCAGGCACTATGCCTTTGAATGACTGACAATGTTCCATCTCTGCTTTATTGATAGGAACATGAGAACAGGAATAAGCTATACAGCCCCTCAAGACTGTTCCAACAAAACTGAGATTATGGCTGATCTGTGGTCTAACTCCATACATTTTCCTTTGATCCATATCCCCTTATACCTTTACTTAACAAATATTTATCTATCTCAGATATAAAATTAACAACTGATCCTGCATCCACTGCCACCTGAAGATGTAAGTACAAAACAACCCCACCCTTTATGTATGGAGGTGTCTTCTTACATCTCTCCTGAATGGTCTGACTCTAATTCTCAGACTGTTTCCTAGTTCTAGAATCCCTAACCAGTAGAAATAGTTTATCTTTATCTATTCAGTCTTTTCCTAATAATTTCTTGAAAACTTCGTCAGATCACTCCTTAACATTCTAAATTCCAGAGAAAACAGACCTAATGTATATAATCTCTCCCCATATTGGAGATAGTAGCAGAGTAGTACCGCAGTGCAGCAGGCTCCTGCTCATGCGCAGTTTGTCTACTCCGTCCACTCTTACTTTTACTTCTTTCAAATTTTTTCCTGTTCTTTCAGTACTTTTTTTATTAGATTACTCTACTTACCTTATGTGAGGTGCAAATCAGTGGTAACATCGATGGCAGTCATCTCAAGTGGCAATGAGAGCAGGAGCAGGCAGCCTGAGACTGAGAGGTGGTGGAAATGATAACAGGCAGCATCAGGGGTTGGCGACAATAGTGAGAACAGACAGCCCTAGGGACCAGCGATGAGAGAGGGAGCAGGCAGTCTGAGGGGGCCAGTGACGAAAGTGAGAAAGGCAGCCCAAGGCAGTGGAGGCAAGGTCAAGCCCTTGTGACGAGTGCAAACCCAGCATGGCCAGGCCCTTACTGACTGTGATGTTGAACTATTACCTTGCTTTGAAATTTTTCTACATTTCAGTAAGAAGGACTGTAATGTTTAACTTCTTAATTTGCTTTTTTTATTCATCTGCTTTGTACCAAGATTCTGTGTCTTGGCACATTTGTTCCTAACATGGTGCCATAAGTGGCAGCTTGTAAACTTTTTGCTGTACTCATGCGAGTGAATATATGTGACAATAAAAGCTGATTCTCATTTTAATTCATAACAATCCCTGAAGTCCAAGTATCACTCTTGTAAACCTATGCTGTAGAAGATCGCTAATATAAAGGCTAATATATCCTTCTTAATGTGTGGTGTCCAGATCTGCGCACACTACAGGTCGTTCTGCTATAACGTAACTGTTGTGTTCCTCTGTAACCTCGCACTATAGAAAATCGCACTATGGAAAACCACTATAGAAAATTGCGCTGTAGAGGATTACTAATACAAAATCACTATACCCATTCAGTAGAACGTTTGCGTTATCCAATCAACGTCCACAATTCGTCAAATGCGTTACAGTCATTTTACACTGATGAAACTCGCGTTGTAGCAAAATGACCTGTACTCCAAGTGGGGTCTAACAGGGTTTCATATAACTGCAGCATAACTTCTGTATCCTTGTACTCCAATGCTCTAGATATAAAAGCCAGAATTCCATTAGCTTTCTTGATGATTTTCTGCACCTTTTGTGACATTTTAAAGATCTGATGTTCTAAATCTCTTTGGACATCAACTGTATTTAACTTCATCCATCTTGAAAGTACCCTGATCTGTCCTTTTTTGGTCGAAAGTGGATAATCTTACATTTGCTTGTATTGAAGTCTGCCTGCCATAGTTTTGCCATTTAACCTAGACGATCAATATCCCTTCATAATTTTATGCCATCTGCACTGTCTACAATATTGCCTAACTTTGTGCCATCAAAAATTTTGGTTATATGACTTTCAAGCCACCAAGCCATTAATAAATAATATGAAAATTAAGGCCTTAATATCGATCGTTGTTAAACACTACTGGTCACATCCTGCCAATTTGAGAACCTACCAATTATTCCTACTTTCTGTTGTCTGCCACTCTACCAATTTCCTTGCAATGTCACTTATTTGCCCTGAATTCTGTGGGCTTTTACCTTAATCAATAATCTCTTACATGGCTCTTCATCAAATACCTTCTGGAAGTCCATATAAACAACATTCATAGAGATTCTCCTGTTCACTCTCTTAGTCACCTCTTCAAAAAATTCAGTGAGGCTTGTCAGGCATGACCAACCTGTTATGAATCCATGTCAACTTTCCCTGATTAAACGAAAATTTCCAAGGTACAGGTCGTTCTGGCATTACACACAGTTGTGTTCCTCGCACTATAGAAAATTGCGCTACAGCAAGCCGCATAACACAACAGTTATGTTCCTCACACTATAGAAAATTGCGCTATGGAAAACCACTATGAAAATGGCACTGTAGAAGATCGCTATATCCATTCAGTAGAAAGTTTGTGTTATCCAACCAAATTCGTCAATTGTGTTCTAGCCATTTCACACTGATGAAACTCGCATTATAGTATTCAGTTACCCCCATCCTTGATTATAAACTCCTGCTAAATTGATCTGTAATTCCTGGTTTTCCTCTTTCGCCCTTATTAAAAAGCAGAGTGACGTGTACAATTTTCAAATCCAGAAGGACGACTCCTGTATGTAGGGAAGCTGAAAAATTATAGTTAGGGCATCTACAATGTTCTTCCCTATTTCCTTTAATACTCTTGGATGGAAACTGTCAGGTCCTGGGGATCTGTTACTTCCTCGTTAATTTCCTCATTACTGATATTTTACTTATGTTAATCTTATTCAGTCCTTGTTCTCAATCCACTAATAATTTCCTCCGGACTTCTATCCTCCTTTTCTACTGTAAATGTTATGGCAAAGTAATTATTCAACATGTCTGCTATTCCCCCGTAATCATGAATATTACCCCCACTTTCAATCTTTAATGGATCAGTGTTGCTCCTGACTATCCACTTTCCCTTTATATAACTACAAAATGTACTTTAATTTATTTTAATGCCCCCAGCAAGTTTCCTTTCATAATCCATTTTAGTAGCTTATATAAGATGCTTTGTGGCCGTTGTTGGCCTTTATATTTTTCCCATTCAGCAGGATCAGTGCTGTTTTTCACATTCTTTTAAGCTTTCTTTTAGTTTATGCTGTCACTCAGCTCTTCAGTTGTCCATGGCTATTTTTTCCCTGTGAAATAGAGCTTTTCTCTCTCAGGCATATAAACTGGTTTTGTATGCTGTTAAATATTTCTGTAAACATCCTGTACTGTTCCTCAGTTGTTTTATCCATTAGCAAATCTTCCAAGTTCACTGTGGACAATCTGTCTCGCCTTGTTCCAGTTGGCTTTACCCAAATCTAAAACTCTAGTAGTTGATTCAAACACTTCATTTTCAAAAGTTGCATTAAATTCAATCATGTTATGATTTTGATAAATGTTCATGCACAAACTCGTTATTCATCACTAAATCCAATGTTGCTTGACCTCTTGTTGTACCCAGGGCATATATCCTGGACACTTGCCTAATTTTTGCACTTATACAATTTAGCACTTCAGAGCAGCTACCAGGTGGTCTGTATACAATACCTACTAAAGTCTTAATTTCTTCACTGTTCCTCAGTTCCAACTATACGGTTTCCACTGAATGTTTTGTCAACATTATATCCTCCTTCACCATTGAAGCAATTTTGTTCTTAATCAATAAGGGAACTCCATCACCTCTACCATTTTCCCTGTCTGTTCTGTAAACATCATAACACAGTATATTTAGTTCCCAGTCCTGATCATACTGCAGTCATGCCTCAGTAATGGCTACTATATTACATTCTTCAATTTGAATTTATGTCTAATGTCCAATTGACTTGATTGAAGCTGGGCTGGCAAGGACATCAAAAGCCTGCCTGCCACTGACTTAATTGGGCAAGTCTCTTCCAGGTAGTTAAATGTTTCACCCCACCAACACGCCAAGGGGAAGGCATAAGTTACTATACAACTATTGATGAAGTGAAGCCTGAAATGCTACCATATTAATCATCCATCATATGAACATCTACAACCAGAAAATTTGTTAAAATATAGAAAAAAGTTAATGTTTATTTGAGTGGGACAAAATGATAATTTTCTTAAAATGGGAAACCACAATATTCAGAGTTGAAAAATGCGGTGCTGGAAAAACACAGCAGGCCAGGCAGCATCCGAGGAGCAGGAGAATCGACGTTTCGGACATAAGAACTTCTTCAGGAATGAGGCTGGTGTGCCAAGCGGGCTGAGGTAAAAGGTAGGGGGAGGGGCGCTGGGAATACGATAGGTGGAAGGAGGTGTGGGTGAGGGTGATAGCCCAGAGAGGGGGTGGGGGCGGAGAGGTCGGAAAGAAGATTGCAGGTCAAGAGGGCGGTGCTGAATCTGAGAGTTGGGACTGAGATAAGGTGGGAGGAGGGGAAATGAGCGGCACCACATGGACCCCGGGGAGGGGAAATGAGGAAGCTGGAGAAATCTACATTCATCCCGTGTGGTTGGAGGATTCCTAGATGGAAGATGAGGCGCTCTTCCTCCAGGCGTTGTGTGGCCAGGGTCCGGTGATGGAGGAGGCCAAGAACCTGCATGTCATTGGCGGAGTGGGACGGGGAGTTAAAGTGTTCAGCCACGTGGCAGTTGGGTTGGTTGGTGCGGATGTCCCTGAAACGTTCCGCAAGTAGGCGGCTGTCTCCCCAACGTAAAGGAGACCACATCGGATGCAGCGGATACAGTAAATGATGTGTGTGGAGGTGCAGGTGAATTTACGACCGATATAGAAGGATCCATTGGGCCTTGGAGGGAGGTGAAGGGGGAGGTGTGGGCGCAAGTTTTAGCACTTCTTGCGGTTGCAGGGGAAGGTGCCGGGAGTGGAGGTTGGGTTGATGGGGGGTGTGGACCTGACGAGGGAGTCACGGAGGGAGAGGTCTCTCCTGAAGCTGATAGGAGTGGAAAGGGAAATATATCCCTGGTGGTGGGGTCTGTTTGGAGGTGGCAGAAATGACGGAGGATGATACGATGTATCTGGAGGTTGGTGGGATGGAAGGTGAGGACCAGTGGGGTTCTGTCCTGGTGGCGATTGGAGGTGCAGGGTTCAAGGGTGGAGGTGCGGGAAGTGGAGGAGATGCGGTGGAGAGCATCAATAACCACGTCGGAGGGGAAATTGCGGTCTTTGAAGAAGGAGGCCATTTGAGTTGTTCGGTAGTGGAATTGGTCCTCCTGGGAGCAGATGCGGCGGAGGCGGAGGAATTGGGAACATGGGATGGCATTTTTACAGGGGGCAGGGTGGGAGGAGGTGTAGTCTACGTAGCTGTGGGAGTCGGTCGGTTTGTAGTTTGTCGCCCGAGATAGAAATGGAGAGGTCTAGGAAGGGGAGGGAGGAGTCTGAGACGGTCCAGGTAAATTTGAGGTCGGGGTGGAAAGTGTTAGTAAAGTGGATGAACTGTTCAACCTTCTCATGGGAGCATGAGGTAGCACCAATACAATCATTGATATAGCGGAGGAAAAGGTGAGGGGTGGTGCCAGTGTAGCTGTGGAAGATGGACTGTTCCACATATCCGACGAAGAGGCAGGCATAGCTGGGGCCTATGCAGGTGCCCATGGCTACTTCTTTGGTTTGGCGGAGGTGGGAGGATTGGAAGGAGAAGTTGTTAAGAGTGAGGACCAGTTCAGTCAGTTGAAGGAGGTTGTCAGTGGAAGGGTACTGGTTGGGTCGGCGGGAGTGGAAGAAGCGGAGGGCTTGAAGGCCTTCGTGATGGGGGATGGAGGTATACCCTATCGATGTCCATCGTGAAGATAAGGCGTTGGGGGCCAGAGAAGCGAAAATCATGGAGGAGGTGGAGGGCGTGGGTGGTGTCCCAAATGTAGGTGGGGAGTTCATGGACTAAGGGGGACAGGACAGTGTTGAGGTATGCAGAGATGAGTTCGGTGGGGCAGGAGCAGGCTGAGACAATGGGTCAGCCGGGGCAGTTGGGTTTGTGGATTTTGGGTAGGAGGTAGAAAAGGGTGGTGCGGGGTTGTGGGACTATGAAGTTGGAGGCAGTGGATGGGAGATCTCCTGAGGTGATGAGGTTATGGATGGTCTGGGAGATGATGGTTTGGTGGTGTGAGGTGGGTCATGGTCAAGGGGGCAGTAGGAGGAGGTGTCTGCGAATTGGTGTCTAGCTTCAGCGGTGTAAAGATGGATGCACCAAACTACTACCGCGCCTCCCTTGTCTGCTAGTTTGATGGTGAGGTTGGGGTTGGAGCGGAGGGAGTGGAGGGCTGGGTGTTGTGAGGGTGAGAGGTTGGAGTGGGTGAGAGGGGTGGACAGGTTGAGGCGGTCAATGTTGCGGCGGCAGTTGGATATGAAGAGATCGAGGGCGGGTAAGAGGCCAGCACAGGGTGAAACCACAATATTCATTATTGTTTAGGTTGACATTTTAACAATCTGTTTCTCTTGGCTTGATTCAAATGTAGGATAGATAAATTAACTGAGAATTTTGAGTGATTCTTTCCAGACTAATAGTTTACAATATCTTTACAATGATGTATCATATATCAAGGAGTACCTTCATCTCAAGTAGAAGATTGTCCAGTGCACGAGCCAGTTCCAACAGCATGGCACATGGTACAGCTGCATCAGTGGCGCCCACATACACTCTGCTATACCACCATTCATTGTAGTATTTTGAATCATAGTGACAAGCCAGCACCAGCCTCCGCTTGGCTGAGGGATTCAGGGTACTGATGATATTTGAAAATGTGACTGTTCCATAGGGTATTGAGTCCTGGAAATTGTCCTCTTCAATTATCCATCCAGCCTGAAGTTCACCTAACCGACTTATGATATGCTGTGGAGAAAAATAATTTTAACAAAGATTAACAAAGCTAAAAACATAAATGGTTAAAAGGTATTTTCACTTGGAGTATCTATAGGTTTGCTTTCTTAATAAAGGCATGAAGTAGGATGTTGTATGTTCAGTGTAAATGTATTGGACTGATCCATTTAATCAGATAGGAGTTCTTGTATTCCTCTCTATCAAAGTGCCAATCTAATGCAGAGATTGATAATAACAACAAAATTGAAAGGGGGTTTTTAAGTGATCCCCATTTTCATGCAACTTTTGGCCGCTCCTTGCAATGGTTAAGGAGAATGTCAATAGTCATCACTTCAATTCATACACTGGAAGACAGTTTTTGTTTTAAATGCATTTTTTTAAAAAATGGGCATTGTCAGATGGTAGTGTGCTACTTTCTTGAACTGCTGCAGTCCATTTGCTGCAGGTATAACCCACAGTGAGGAAGGAAGTTCCATTGACAGTAAAGAAACACTAACATAGTTGAAATCAGAATGATGTTTGGCTTGGAAGGGAATTTGCAGGTGGTGGTACTCGTATCCATTTGTTGCTGTTGCAATTCAACTGTTGCTGTTTCACATCTAGGTGGTACAGATTACAGGCTTGGAAGATGCTGTTGAAAGAGGATTGGGGAGTTGCAATAGTGCATCATGTACATGGTACACATTGCTATTGCTACACTTCAGTGATGGATAGAACAATTAAGTTAGTGGATGGAATGCCAATCAAATGGGCTCTTTTATCCTGGATGACGTTGAGCTTCCTGGATGACGTTGAGCTTACTGAATGACGTTGGTGCCACACTCATCCAGGCAAATGGAAAGTAGTTTTACATTCTTGACTTGTATCTTGTAGATGTGATAACCTTTGGGAAGCCACAAGGTGAATTACTATCACAGAATTCCCAGTCACCAATCTGTCCTGTTGCCAGAATGTATAGGCTGGCCCAGTGAAGTTTCTGGTCAATGGTAAGTGCCAGGACATTTGTTCATGATTTGTTCATGGCAATGCCATTGAATGACATGGGGAAATGGTGAGATTTTGTAGTATTGGAGATAGTCATTGCCTGGCATTTATATGGCATTATATATGACTTGTTACTTTTCATTCAATGCTTGAATATTGTCTTGACCTTGTTGCATATGAACCTATACTGCTTCAGTATCGGAGAAGTAGCAAATGGTGCAATCGTCGATAAACATTCCCACTTCTAAACTTATGCTGGAAGGAAGGTCATTGATGAAGCAACTGAAGATGGCTGAGTCCAGGAAACTATCCAGGAACTCTTGCAGCTTCTGGGGTTAAAATGGTTCATCTCCAACAATCACAGTCAAGTTTTTTTGCTAGCTTTGATTCCATGAATCCACAATGAATTTAAGTCTTTTTTACAGCTGATGGATATACTTTTAATTGTCATATGTCCAAATAATTTTAATAGCACTTCAGGTCATGTAATACCATCTCTTCTCTCTTGCATCTCATTAGCTGTACTACAAGATATAATGTTGAGAGCATTGCTTCCATCACTACAGTATTGCATGCTAATTGGGTTTCAGAGTCAGATTGCATAATAATGTTCAACTGCATTCTGATTAAGGTATCAAGTTTCTAAACCAGGGGAACACCAGGGCAACAGCAGAGAAAAGCACTTTTCTCTAAACTGTTATAGTTAACATGCCCTTAAACTCTGTTGAATATTTTGCTATCAGATTGAAATCATATTATATTTACATATTCAAATTGACCCTTTATATTGTCCAAATAAATGTACAGAAATAATTTCACCACGTTCAGATGTTGACCAAATAGCAGACTTAAAGTTCACTCATACATCTCAAATTATGGTCAGACTCTGGCCTTGTCGATAGCAGGACCAATGTGTGGAGTGCTGTGGAACAAGAGAAATATTAAACTAGATTTTATGGCCTCTATCAGGTATGATTTTGATTATGTAAAATAGAAGAAATGGCAAGCCTGCCATTTTCCAGCACAGCCCCATGTCATAATATGGTTAGAGGATGAAATTGACAACTTGCCTATAAATTTTAAGTAATTCATAGGTAATTTGGCCTGTTACCAAGACAATTGACCAATATTTTATGCATTCAAAGCCATGAAATTTGTTGTGAAAAGACGATCAGTGTGAGGAACTGACGACTGAAAATATTTTTTGTAATAGTAGGAAGGAAGAGGCGAGTAGCATTTCCAGGCTTCCCTTTGCATATTGGGGGACCTTGTTCCCAAGAGTTTACTTCCCCTTTGTTGATAATCCACCTGCTAGCTCTAACATTTCTTTGATTTTTGGACGCTGACCAATGGGAGACTGTTGAGTGGTCTGCTCCACAGTAAAATTCAACCCATAGGAACAGGAGAAAGCCATTCAGCTGTTTGATCTACTCTATCATGCAAGGTGACAGTAGCTGATTTTAGATTTAGTTCAGTTTTCTCTCTTTAGCCCTATTCCTTTGGCACCCTTACTGAGAAAGCATCTCAATCCTGAAACCTCCAACTGATACAATATCTGGAAATTTTTGAGTGGATGGGTTTCAGATTCAGACTACTGTTTTTCTGTGCTTTCTGCTTCCCTCCTAATGGCCTGGCTTTAAGTATATGACTAACCTCTATTTCTTGATTACCCAACCATAGGAAATAGTTAACCTTTTAAACAGTTCAAATCAGATCATCTTTCAATTGTCTAAACTCAATGAAATACAAGCAAACATGATGCAAGGAGAACTAAGTTTTCAAAGCAGATAAAACACTAATGACACTCACCTGGCGCACAGCCACATTTCCAATAGATCCGGGATATCTCTCTCTAAGCATTGGTCTCAGATCATTGTACCACATCATAGAAAGGTTGGTCAGTGATGTAACATTCCGGGTATCAGCCGCAGTCAGGTACTTGGGCTTATGGAGCAGCTAATGATTTAAAGTCAATGAGAGAATGAGAACATTAAAAATATGTGCCATCCTCTTGGGTTTTCATACTTTAGCAGGCATCTTAGAACTAATAGCATTCAAAAACATTTTTAAAATTACCAAGAGGAAGTTGAGTGTGTGGAGATCCTGTGGCTTTAAGAGTTTATTTTGTCCATTTTTTTTAAAAAAAGAGAGACAGATTGAGGACAGGTGATAAGTAATCTGTGAGAAGATAAACAACATGTGAAGCCTTGGGTATTTTTTTTTAAATGGAGCAATAGAAGCAACCTGAATGCTACCACCCACAGAAGCAGGGATGTTTAGTTTAGCTTTCGGCAGGGTTGGAAGGCAGTGAATCTTGCCTAGCTGCTACATTCTCTGAGTTTTCTCTCAGAATTGACTTTTGATGTTCTTTCCTACTGAATTGGAGAACAGCATGTAACTCAATCTGTTTTCTGAATTTCCCTTTTGTCAAGGGCATATTAATAAGATGTGACTATATTGGAACAGTTACTGGTCAGTAGTAAAATAATTTATTATTCTGTTAAGTTTTCTGATGGAGTTATGTTATTCTAAGTTCCTCTTTCTTTTGCTGTATTTTAACTGTAGTGTTTGACTAAATTGTGTTTTGCTTAACGTCGAGTAGTTTGACCAATCGAATTGCATCCGGAACACAGCACCTCACATTTGCCTTTAATATAAGAAAACAATAGGGTGTAGGCTGCCTTCTTAATATATTTTTGAGAGGGTCTGGTCTGGTCCATAACAAGTAGAGATGGACCTGAAAATTAGTTCCCTTAAACTAACTGCTAAACAGCAAGATCTATTAAAATGATCCATATAATGCACAAGTACAATACTGCAAAAGATGTACTCTGCATACTACAACAGCAAACCAACCTGATAATTGCTAAGGAGGCGGTTGTTCAGCTAAAGCAAAATAATTAAAATTATCATTTCCTATATCATAAAGAACAGCAATATTAGCAAAGGAGAACAAATCTAATGCTTAGCTTCCATCTATTCTTAAATTATCATGAAGTGTATTTCATTCTAACTTCCTCTATAAGAACGGATTATTTTATGGCCTTTTAACAACACCCTAATATTGGAGGCTGTATTGTAAAGGCAGCTAAACATTTGGAAAATCACTTAAAAAGATGTTATTTAATTGTATCTCTAGAACCAGCAGTGCCATTCATGACATAATGTAAATTACTGTCAACAACCACAGGCAGGCTGAGAATACAGCCCCTTCATCATCTGTCAGCATGTGAATTACAGTTTCACATTGTTGGCTTTTGAGGAGTTTACGAAGACTTGGAAAGATTTTGCAACCCAAAAGTTAAAGTAGTCATCACAATATAAAACCAACTGTGTGCAACTGGTTTGGGAAGTTCACTGTGTAAATAGTTCTGATTCTAAAGCCCCAGCATTTACAAAACAGCTTCAAGCAGACAGGTGCTACAATGTAAAGGGAATTAACTCAATCATAGCATTGTTCATAGCATCATCATTGGTTAGAGCAAGCACCAGAAGAACAATGCTGGTGGAAATAAATCCAGCAGGGTAGAATGACCGATACTGATATCCATCCAAAACGTATGATTCACACTAAGATGCAATAAGACTTTTTTGTTTCAGATTGTGAGTATCTGCATACATAGGGTAGAATGTTATTGAGGCATTACATAATGGAGACAATCTCCTTAGGAAGCCATGAAGGGACTAATTACCCTTTTTGTACTATTACTAAGCTGTTGCTATTACTGCTATTTTATTGGGTTTTGTTGTTGAAGATTCAAAAAGTACGTTTTTTTCTCTTTTTCCTTTCTATATATTCTGTCTTTCTTACTCCAGACTCTATTTTCCTCTTTTTTGAGTGCACCTGATTTTACAATGTATTCACCCATGATAACTTATGGTTTCTGCTCTGTCCATGTTGTCAATTTCAGTCTTTCAATCTGATTGGCCAAAATGAAAACAAATGCTTTTCCTATTCATTCTGTTTCCAGATGTTGCTTCCCACACAGTTCTTGGAAAGGAAAAATTTTATGAAAATACATACAAAGGACAGGTTTAATGAATGGCAGTTCAATCTCCTGTAACTTATGGACTAACATTCTCTCCATTCAAACTAAGACATGGTAATTGTGAGGCTTCAAATATGTAGAAACATTTTTAACACAGCAAAAACTGGGGGGAATTAGCAAATATCTACCCTTACAACCTAAGAATATAACAAAATATGGAACTTCCTGAGAATAATGATATTTTTGGAAATTAACCAGAACTCGGGGCAAACATGCAAAAAAAGCAGAATTGCCTTTGATAAGAACTCATATTACATCACTAATTTTGTTATTTGAATTCTGACATTTGTTATGAATTTTACCAAAACAACTCCAACACTTCAGTTACTCAAATGCATATATTTGTAAACCCATAAAATTTGTCTCAGTCTTTTTTTGTTTCTGCTTCTATTTTACCAGAACTTAGGCAACTTTGTTTTACCACAGGCAGAAAGGAATATTGTTAATATTTAACAGCTGTGATTAAGATTAAGCTGTATTAAAATTATATTCAGACAGTCATGCTATCAATTTTGGATAAGTCAACGACAACGCAAAACCTTCCCAATAATATTAATAGACTCAATGCTGCAAAAAGGCTGAGGCAAATTTGAATCAAGAATTAAGATTTTATTTTGTAGGCCTAGAGAAGTAGGAGTACTTATCCAAATCACTGGAGGAAAACATAGTCCTCCCCTGCAAAGGCCTTCTGTTTTCTTCTCCTCACTACTTCCCTTGTTCTGTGCACTTTCATTTCTGGCTGTTACAGCTTCATAACACTGTCCTACTCTTGTCTTACCAGGTTATGATCCGCTAACGGTTCAAGTGGGAGTAGTAGGATTAAAATGCCCAGACCTTTTTCATCTGTCCCAGTCCTGCGGTTGCAGTCACAGACAAAGTTAAAATTGAGGTTTTTATACTAGGTTCAATATTAAATGCAATGCTAGGTTGTTGACAGAAAAAGAACGTTCTGTACAAATGGATTTTATTCAAAGTTTCTCCCTTCCTTTCCCAAAATATGGTGGGTGATTATCTTCGTGATGTTATGTCTTGTGACCTACTAATGACAGGCCCCAGAGATATTGAAGCCCACCTCAAAATTCCTCTGCTTTACTCCATTTTAAAATGTAAAACTACAAGCTGTCTCCACATTTGCAGCACAATAGCCCTCAGACCACAGTCTAAAAACTTACCTTTTCTTCTGTCCATGGTACCTTATATTGTTCTTGCTCATAGGTTTGACAGAAGATTGTTGTCACATGAAATAAAAATGCAATACGAGAATAGATGAAGCTGTTGCTACGAGCCATCTCTAGCTGTTGTAACAAGCACACACTTTTGCTTGCTCTCTCTCTCTCTCTCTCACTCGACACAGACTAATGTGGAATCTTGTGAGTCTAATCAGAGCCCACAGAGCACTTAAAAGCTTTTCCTTTCTTACGTCATTCCAGACTTCTTTTGATTGGCAAATGAGCAATAGATAAGACATGATCTTCATCAAGATGTACTTTGATCATTGGCTTATCTGACTTGGATGTTTTTTTTTAAACTGTAACCAATCAAAATTGAGCATAAAGAAATTTTGGATATTTCAAGCTTTTTCTGCTTCTACTGGGTAAACAATTGTCTCCAAAAAATCTGGAAAGATTTTCTTTAAATGACAGTATAATAAAATCAAGTAATAAATATTAACATTTAAGGTATCTGCATTATAAAGGTCACAACAATTATACAGGAATTATTGTAGTCTAAACAACAATAACAATAATTTTAAAAATATATCAAGCACCTTTTATGTAAGAAAATATCCCAAGGAACATAATGAACAAAGCATGCCACTGAGCCACTTAAGAAATATCAGATCAGATGACTATAGATTTGATCACAGAAGGAGGAAAGCAAAGGAGAGAAGTGGAGATGTAAAAGGAGGGAATTCTAGAGCATTGAGATAAATGTGTGACCACAATGGTGAAGTGATTACAATTGAGGATATTCAAAAGAGCACAATTAGTTAAGCATAGATATCTTGGTTGATTTTGGGACAAGAAAGGATGACAGAAATTGAGAGGGGTGAGCCCAGGAGGGAATTGTAAACAAGGATGAGAAATTTGGAATCCAGGCATTGCTGGATGCAAAGTAGGTCAGTGACTATTAGGGTGATAGATGAAGGGGACTTGTGTGATGAGCAACAGAGTTTTGCATTGTACAAATTTATAGAGGGAAGTTGAGAGATTAGCCATCAGCACTCGCTATCTAGACCTTGAGGCTCCATGTTTATGATTCATTCCAGGAATTATGCACCATGGACATGGCAGATATTGCAGCATTGACGCTGTTGCCACCTGATGAAGAAAATGAGTTTCAGCTGAGATGCTCTGGACACAAGAGGCTACAGTTCGGTACATGCTACCAGTATCTGAGGCAGAGTCAGAGGAACCGGACCTGGTGTAAAAATGCCCCAGGAGAAGCTACAAGAAAAAGAATGGGCCTACATCCAGGAAATAGAAGGGGAAGGATGTAGTGATTGGAACAAGTTCAGCCAGTTACATCTCATTAAATATGAGTTCCCTGATTGGAGCTATTAATCTGGTCCAATCAAAGATTCCTGGCTGACAGATATAAACAGAAGTGTTGTCACTGGCCACTCAGGTGTTTCCTTTCTTCCTGGTGGTGGAAATTGAAGAAAGAATCTTTATTCGTACACCTTGTGTGTCTCACTGTGTCTCACAGCTGCACACACACAACATGGGTGCTGGGGAAAAAATAAGCACTACCGCAGTTAGGCGGTAGTGTGGGGGTTAATATTAAAAAAGAACAGGAGGGTGAGAGGTTCTGTTCACTCTGAGGGAGCTGGGGAAAAAAGAAAAAAGAAAGTAAAAAAACAAGAGTGTCAGAGGTTCTGTTCAAAAATAAATAAAATAAACAGGAGTGTCAGGGATTTTGCTCACTGTAGGAGCCAGCTCTGTGCTAGCTGGGTCAGTATCTTGTACAATGCATGTGTAAATAAAAGATGACTTGCAGACAGGATATCTTCTTGGACATTTTTTCAGAACAATGTTCCAGAGATAGAAATAGGCAGTCTTAGTGATGGTGTGAATACAGAATGGAAAGCACACCTTTATGTCAAATTTGACAGTGAGGTTTCAAAACAGCCCAGTTTAGTCTCAGACAGTTGGCAGATTAGAGTAATTAGCTTGAAATGAAATTTAGACCAGGGATAAAAAAAAGTTAGATTAAGTCCAACCATTGTTTAATTGAACAAAATTTTCTGTTCAGTGGTATTGGTTAGCAGGTAAACACTGTGATAATTTAGCAATTGTGGATAAATTGAAAGAGATAGTGGGAATGTAATATTGGTTGTTATCAGGATACATGTGAAAACCAATGTGCGCCTTTTAGATTTTGTTACTAAGGGGTAGCATGTAGATGAGAATTAGAAAGAAATCAATAATAGAATTTTGAGTGATACCAGAGGTAACACTGCATGAGCTTGAAGATAATTCAATGCATGTTATACTCAGACGTTGATCAGATACATGAGAATAGAACAAGGTTGGAATGGTTTCTGTTAGCTAAAAGATAGCAGAAAAACATGCAAGGAGGATAAATAGTCATTGCTCCTACTTAAAAATGAATACCCCTCCAATTTTCGAACCTCAACTCATCAAAATGCTTAGTCCCTCAGAGAGTACTGATTTGTGGCTATTGTTTATATGTTATCCTGGATAATAAGTGCCAGCAGCCTGTGGAAAAAATAAATCCGCAGATTCTGTCATCATCTGATGCCTGTATGTACATTGCTAGTAGATATCACTATTCTCTAAATAATATTCCCAGCACAAAAAGGATCAGATCTATACTCCAATGTTGAAAGTACGATCAATTAACCATCAGGATGCCCAATGCCCAGACACTGAAGTTGTTTGAGTTTGATCCTAGCTATAATCCTGGAATCTGACCAAATGGAACCTCCCAGCACTGCTATTACTATCGTTTGTGAGGTCAGTCAGGGAACCTTGAATGCATAGGTCAATAGGCTGGAAATATTCCTGAGGACGATGTGAGCAAAAAAGCTAATCTAATTCCTCAGTAATCCAACCAGACCAGTTGTTGGGCCTACATATATCCTTATGGGAGTAGTTACACATCATTCTGTGTATACCAGCTCTTGACTGAGCAGATGCATGGATTCCCAATTAAATATTTCCTAAAACACAGAAAACGTCTTCAAAACAACCAGTCCCTATCAGAGTTAAGGGAGAACCTTGACAGAATTTCAGGGTTAAAACCTACACCTAATAATATTAAGTTTCAAATCAGCACTCTTACATTGAAGAGTTTTTTTGGGGTGCATTAATGTTCCAAAAATGCTGGACTAATATTTAATATTGTGTTGGGCATACTTCTAATTTAAGCCAAGATTTTTTTTGGCAGAGACAAGGTGTTGAATTAGTCCATCAAATAGCAAAGTTGCAAAGCAACAGACTTGATACCATTTTTGATAATCTTGTTTCTTTTCATCCATGTTGCCCCATCGCAGGGTGTTTCACGTACTCTGAAAATACAGTAAATCTACTTCAAGATTAACCTCCTCCAGGACTGCTATCATTGCGCTGCATTATGATGACACTTTGTTGTTAAATTTCAATATAGTGTGAAGTTTAAAAAGCACAATTATAAAGGAAAGATTAACAATTTGTTTTGTATTTATTTGCCTGTGCACAGTGTAATGATATGAAATGTATTATCAACGCATTTACATGCAATGTTTCAATGTCTACATTTTTAAAATAAATTCATTGTTGGAATGTGACAAGGCCAGATTTAATGCTCATCACTAAATCCCCAGAGAAATGGGTAATGAACCTTCCTCTTGAACATTTAGATAAAGAATTGAGTGGCTATGCAGTACACTTCAGAGTGATGTTAAGAATCAACCACATTGATGTGCAACTGAAGTTTTAGAGACCATTCTGAGCAAGGATAGCAGGTTTCCTTCCCTGTAGCCTAGTAAGAGATCACTTGGAATTTTATTAGAATCCAACAGCTTTATAGTTAATTTACTATATGACCTATTTATTTTCAGATTTAAAAAACATGAATTTAATAAAGTTGCTGTCTCTTTAAGAAATGCTGCTCTCTTGTACATTTCCCTGATCCTTACAATGTTTACAGTAAATTATTTTTTCAGATGTTATGAAATGGAAACCATATGTGCATTGTGAAAACTACATAAAAGCCATTTTGTCTTCCAATAACATTGCTCATGCTTTGTTTGACTGGCCAATTTTGACGTGCTTAAAATTACTCACAGTTATTTTTCTTATGAGGGTAGGGTTTGTGAATTTGTGCTTACAAGAAACTGAACTTGCTGTTAGGCCATGTTAGGAGTTTGGATGGGCAGCTGAATTAATTACTTAATAATATTCATATTTTTACCTTAGCAGACTAAGTAGTGTAAACAATGCATCATGGAAGTTGGTTGGGTGCAGGAAGTGGCAGTGATGGCAGGGCAGTCTGTGTGGTTGGTGGAGAAGACGGCTCCTGCAGTTGGCATCAATCAACTGCTGCAATGCAGTAGGCCCAAATTGGTATTTGTGGCAGATTGACAGAATTGGTGGTTGCATTGGTGGTGGCATAGGTGTGGTGTGGTGCTCCTGGGGATGCAGAGATGGTGGCAGTGATGGTGGTGGGGTGGGACTCCTGGAATGGACTATGATGTGGTGCATTGGTGGGTCTAGAGATCATTGTGGAGACCCCAATTCCAACCCTCCCCCCCCCTTCCAATGTTGAGCAGAGCACTAGAATGGATGAAGAACTCTGTTTTTAGTTATATTTTTGTTAACTCTTAATTTCTTCTGTAACTCAAAATGGCGCCAGAGCATGACAACATTTTATACTTTTCGCTGTATTTATTTGTTAAATACAAATGACAATAAACCATTCACAAGTCAGGAGTGTAGTGGGATACTCTCCACTCGCCTGAATGAGTGCAGCCCCAACAACACTCAAGAGGTTTGACGCCATCCAGACAAAGCAGCCTGCTAATTAGCACTGCATCCACAAGCATTCACACCCTCCACCAGCGATGCTCAGAAGCAGTAGTGTGTCCTATCTACAAGATGCCCTGCAGAAATTCACCAAAGATCCTCAGACAGGACCTTCCAAACCCACAACCACTTCTCTGTAGAAGGAAAAGGCAGCAAATATATGGGAACACCACCATATTCAACTTCCCCTCCAAGCCACTCACTATCTTGACTTGGGAGTATATTGCCATTCCTTCACTGTTGCTGGGTCAAAATCCTGGAATTCCCTCCCTAATGGCATTGTGGATCAATCCACAGAAGGTGATCTGCAGCGGTACAAGACAGCAGCTCACCACTCACCTTCTCAAAGGGCAACTAAGGACGGACAATAAATGCTGGCCAGGCAGCGATGCCCACATCCCACAAAAGTGAATAAATAGAAAAAAAAACAATTCAATACAAGTCCACAGTACCCTGAAAGTGGCAACACAAATGTATAAAATGACCAAGAAGGCATCTGGCAAGCTTGTCTTCATCAGTTGGGTTATGAAGTATAAAAATTAGCAAGTCATGTTGTAGCTGTATAGAAGTTTAATTTGATCACATTTGGAATACTGTGTACTGTTCTGGTTGCCATACTACTAAAAGGATGTGGAAGCTTTCGAGAGGTTTCAGAAATTGTTTACCAGGGGTCTGCCCAACTGTTGAGGATGAGGGGCTGCCACAACTGCTGAGGACGTGGGGCACCCATAACTGCCATGGGCTGAGGCAATCTCCAATGTCCAAAGACCAGAGGCCTTCCAACTGACAAGGACCAAGAACAATGTTGAAGCTGCCGAGGATCAGGACCCTGTTGAAATTGCCAAGAATCAGGGCATGTCAAAATTGCTGAAGAATGAGGGCCAGCCAAAACCACCGAGGACCCAGAGCCGTCCAACTGAAACTGCCTGATCTCAGCGACGGAAAGAAGAAAAGATAAATTTGATATAAAAGGTGAAGTTCAGAAATAATTGCAATAATAAGAAATAACAAAAAAAGGTTGCAGCTGGTCAGCTGAAAGGGAATGGAACGGGTCAAGAGCTGCCATCTTATATATGCAAGCATGGATTGAGGATTGGTTTATACACAAAAAACAGACAGTAGGAATAAATGTCCCATTCTCAAGTTAGCAGGTTCTGCAAGGATCAGTACTTGTGCTCTAGATATTCACAATTTATATCAATGATTTGGATGTGAGGGCAAATTATAATCTTTCCAAGTTTACAGATAATAGAAGACTTGGTTGGAATATAATTTGTGAAGCAAATGCAAAGAGTCTTCAAGGGGTTGCTGACTGAGTGGGCAGAGCATGGCAAATGCAATGTAATGTAGACAAGTGTGAGGTTATTCACTTTAGTCGGAGGAACAAAGAGTCTTAAATGGTTAGACATTTGAAAAGGACCTAGATATCCTTGTTCATGGGTCACTAGAGGCTAGTACACAGATGTAGCAAACAAGTATGTATGCCTTTATTGCAAGAGGATTTGAGTACAGCAGCAAAAAAGTCTTGCTTCAACTGTATAGCACACTGGTGAAGCCATAGCTGGGTGTTCAGTTCTGGTCCCCTTGTCTAGGAAGGATACATTTGCCAAAGAGGGAGTGCAGAGAAGGTTCAGCAAACTGTTTCCTAGGCTAGTGGGATTGCCTTGGGAGAGAGCTTGAAGAAACTGGACCAGTATTCTTTACAGTTTAGAAAAACGAAAGGTGATCTCATACAGCATACAAAATTCTTAAAGGGACAAACACAGAGTAGATATAGAAAGAATGTTTCCCTTGGCTATGGGACCTGGGACCAGGGGTCACTGTATCAGAATAAAAGCTGTTTTCTACTGAGCTGAGGAAGAAATTCTTCACTCAGGGGATGGTGAATCTTTGAAACTTTCTACCTCAGAGGGTGGTGCCAGCCCTGTCATTAAATAAGTTCAAATCAGATTCATAGATTCTGAAGTGGTAATGTCATCGAGGATATGGGAATAGTGTAGGAATATGGCATGGAAGTAGATGATCAGCCATGATGTGGAATGGTAGAACAAGCTCAAGGGGCTCAGTGGCCTACTCCTGCTCTTATGTATCTATTGTCTTCTCACCTTGCTGTTAATACTGAATACCAGGGCTTAAAGAGCTGGACAAAGCACTTAACCAATAGCCACTAATTGTTCTGCTAGACCTGGGTGCCCCAGGTGGCCATCACCCTTTCCATGATGCTTGCATTTGGGACCCCGAATCTTGAAAAACTCTTCCATCCTCTATTACAGTCAACGGTATGTTTCTGGCACACCTGCCTGACATTCATTTGAATCTCTGCAGGTTGAGCAAGTCATTTATGGATGAGAATAGAGTCATGTCTTCACTTTTGGGCTGAGTAGGTGCCTGGTCTCTGGCAGTCATCTGTACCAGACTTTTCTTCCTCAACCAGCTGTGGAGGAATGTTAATGATGTGCTCTCCAAATCGTGTTCCTGCATCTAATATATATAGAATAGCCACAAAAGTGAAAGTCTCTTCAGTGCTAAAGGATGCAGGTGAAAACCTTGACAGTGAATCCTCTGAGGGTTCAGAGTTGGAGGTGTAGCTGAGAGTCTCAGACTGTAGCCTTTTCCTTTTGGAGGTGCCACTAGTGCCTGCATAAGAGGAGAGATGGAATTAATTGAAGAACATGGCAAAAAGCCTTTGCAGAAAAACAATGAATTAGCGCAATTGTAAAAGGGGAGGAGCATAGCACAACTGAGCTTATTGGGTTGGTTGCCATTTGGTTCCTCCTCATCAGCATATAAATGGACTGGGTTAGTTTCATTGTCTTTTCCTCACAGGGACTGAGGAGTTAATGTCCTGCACCCGATCCCTACCACGTAACTGGGACCTCTTGGCCTGCTTGTGAGCCAGTTTTTTCTTGCATTGAGAAAAAGAGAGGGATTGACCATGATGGCAGTGGATGCAAGAGCATTTAGTGAACATGCCAGAGCAGGAGCAGTGGTGATGTGTCCCTAGTGAGTGAGTAGGAACAGCAGAGGACAGAGAGGGTAAGCAAGTAGAGGAGGAGGTGAATGCAGGCTCTTGAATAGATCTAATGCCAAGGGTTGCAGTCCATCAGCCTTTGTGGTGTGTATGCAGTGGCAGGGTTAGATTAAGTGCTGATTAGAGGTGGCGGAGAGTAGATGGTGGCACTTGCCTTTGTGGGGCACACAAGATCATTGACCTTCTTCCTATATTGTTAGCTGTCCGTTTTGATAAATATTGATTTGTTCAATACATCGCATCAGTTGTATGACACTTTGATCTTTTACTATATATTCTGTATCCTGTGATCTTGCCCCATTAGCTACCTGATGAAGGAGCAGCACTCCGAAAGCTTGTACTTCCAAATACACCTTTTAGACTATAACCTGGTGTTGTGTGATTCTTAACTTTATTGGGGAAGTATATACAGCATCCTAACTAGGTTTGGCCTACATATGATTCCAGATCCATAACAATATGTTTGACCCTTAACTGCTGTCAGAAATGGCTAGCCAGCTACTCAGGAAAATCGACGTTTCGGGCAAAAGCCCTTTATCAGGAATCATTCTGATGAAGGGCTTTTGCCCGAATCGTCAATTTTCCTGCTCCTCGAATGCTGCCTGACCTGCTGTGCTTTTCCAGCACCACTCTAATCTAGACTCTGATCTCCAGCATCTGTAGTCCTCACTTTCACCTAGCCAGCTACTCAGTTCAAAGCCAACTAGGGGCGGGCAAATGCTGGCCCAGCCAGTGACACCCACATCCAATGAACTTTGTTTTTAAAATGTGCTGTCGAAAGGAGTTGCTGTAATGTATTTCATAGCTGGTATTTAACGTTGTCACTGTGTGTCAGTGATAGATAGAGTGGTAATCAAGTGATTTGCTTTGTCCTGGATAATGTCAAGTTACTTAAGTGTTGTTGGAGCTGATAAAATGTTAATTTGAGTTCAGATAATTTTGATTATTCCAAAATGTTGATTACTCTCGCCATTTTAAGTCAGTGTCCTTTTCTTTTTAATACCATTTTAGTCCAGGCATTAAATTAAGTTGATGAAACTTGAAATTCAATTGTCCATTTTTTATCGCTAGCTAACTTGGGTTTATACTTCGTGAATAATCTTTGGGAGTCAGGAGGTGAATTACTTGCTGGAGAATTCCAACCTCTGACCTGTTCTTGTGATCACAGTATTTACACAATGAATGCAGTTCAGCTTCTGGTCAATAGTAACACTCAGGATATTAATAGTGGGGTATTCAGATGTTCTTCACCAAACCCCTTTCCACACCTGGCACCTCACCCTGCTGCCGCAAGAGGTGCAAAACCTGCACCACATCTCCTCCCTCACCTCCATCCAAAGCCCCAAAGGATCATTCCAAATCCAGCAGAGATTTACTTGCTTAACCTCAGGCCTCATTTACTGCATCCATTGCTCTCAATGTGGTCTCCTCTACATCGGTGAGATTGAGCACAAACTCACAGAATGGTTGAGGGAACATCTCTGGTCTGTATGAGCCAAACAACCCCAATTTCCGATGGCCATTTCAACTCCTCCTCCACTCCACCGATGACATGTCCATGTGGGCCTCCTCCACTGCCTCAACAAGGCGACCCCCAAACTGAAGGAAGAACACCTCATCTTCTGCCTCGGGAGCCTACAACCATCCAGCCTTTAGATTGAATTCACCAGCTTTCAAATCTCCCCAATCCCTCACCCCATCTATGATCCAATCCTCCGACACGTCACCACCGTCTTGACCTGTACATCTTCCTACCCACCTATCCGCTCCACCCTTCCCACCGATCTATCACAATCTTCTCCTTCCTCCATCCATCTGCCACCATCCCACCTACCTGCCCTCAGTCCCACACACCACCAGACCCTATTTATTTCTCAGTCCCCTTCCCCCTCCCCAGTCCTGATGAAAGATCCTGACTGAAACATCTACCCTCCTGTTGCTCAGATGCTGCCTGACCTGCTGTGTTTTTTCCAGTGCCATACTTTATTGACAATGATAATGCAAATGAATGTTAAGGGAAAATGGGAGACAAAAATAGAAATTGCTGGAAAAGCTGAGCAGGTCTGGCAGCATCTATGGAAAGAAATCAGAGTTAATGTTTCAGGTCAGGTCACATTTTCTCAGAACTAGTAGTAACCAGGAAAATGTCAGTTTATATGCAGAAGATAGGGTGGATGGAGGGGGTAAGGAGTGATTGATAGATGGGGATGCAGCCCAAAGAAAGAGAAGAACAGTTGGATAGACAAAGGAGTGGATAATGATCTGGCCAGGAGGGTGAATACCTATTAATGAGGACTGTTACAGGCTAACAATGGATTGTGTGTAATATGTGACAATAAGGCCTGGTGTGTTGGTATTGGAGTAAGGACATGGGAGAGTTCAAGCCCTATTGAACTCAATATTGAGTCAGGAAGGCTACACGGACCCAAGTGGAATATGAGATGCTGTTCTTCCAAATTGTGCTGAGCTTTGCTGGAGCACTGAGGCCAACCTGAGACAGAGATGTTGGTCTGGGAACAGGGTAGTGTGTTGAATGGCAGGCAACTGAAGTTCAGGGTGTTTTTTGTGAACAGAATGCAAGTGTTGTGTGAAGTGGTCACCGAGTCTCCACTTCAATTCCCCAATGTTAAGGAGACCACGTTGTGAGCAGCAAACACAGTAAACTAGATTGAATGAAGTGCAGGTAGAACGCTGCTTCACTTGGAAGGTGTGTTTGGGCTCTTGGATACTGAGGAGGGAGGAAGTAAACAGGTGTTGCCATGAGGCTGTGGGGGCTGTTGGAAGTGAAGAAGACTGGACCAGGGTGTCCTGGAGGGAACAGCAAATTTAAGGGGAAATGGTTAGATTCTCTCCTGTTGGAGATAGCAATTGCTTGGCACTTTTCTGATTCAAATATTACTTGCCATTTACTTGCCAAACTTCAATGTAGTCTGGGTCTTACTGCATATGAACACAGACTGTTCAGACTCCAAATAAAAGCATGGATGAGGGTTTCAACGGCAATTGAAGTAAAGCAGCCATAGAGTTAGCTAAAATAAAAACAGAAATTGCTGGAGATGATAATGGTGACTGGCCTGCTGAGTTTCTCTAGCACTTCTATTTTGTTTCATATTTCCAACATCCATAGTTCTTTGCTTTATCTTTGTTTTGTTATAGAACTAATAGGTGTTACAGAGGTGAAAATAGGAAGTTCTGGAGATGGCACAGATTTATGATCAGAAGCTTATGTTGAGGTCAAGTATCACACCAAATGTATAAGTAGACCATTTAAGCCCAGGCTATTTGCTTGGGCAGTAGGACCTGTTTCAGTTTTGAATATTATATTAGAGGAAATTTCTGTTCATCGAGTGATGGATTTTGGACAAAATGTCTGTAAATTTAGAGACAATCTGCAGCAAAAATGCATTGCAGGGGCCAAGGGAGGTGGTGGTTAGGTAGAACTGTGTGTCACTAGTATGCATGTGGAAACCTGATGTGTTCTTGATTATATCACTAAATACTGTATTCACTATTGAGTATCAGGAAGAGGAGCCATTATCTGTGATTCTTTGGTTATGATTAAATTGATAAAAATGGTAAGGAAGTTAACATTTACCAAAAATGTTAATTTTTTGAGAGTTTTATGGATGGTTTATCTCTGTGAACCCTAGCCGGTTATCTCACAATTCTCTGCAGCTCACCTCTTTATATCGTATATACTCATGTACAGGTGGGGTTTTGAAGACTTTTTTGGACTGAAATTAGGGAGTCGACTTAGACACGATGTATCATTTTCAAGGGGATGAAATTCATGCTTGGCATGAGTCAAAAAATAGACAAACAAGAGCCAGATCTCTATATACAGTAAGATAGCTTTGGTAAGTACGGTTAAGGAGAATCCAAAAGATTTTCACAAATACATTAAGGACAAAAAGGTAACTAGGGAGAGAATAAAGCCCCTCAAAGATCATCAAGGCAGCCTTTGTGTGGAGCCGCAGGAGATGGGGTGATACTAAGCGAGTATTTTGTATCAATGTTTACTGTGGAGAAGGACATGGAAGATATAGAATGTAGGAAAAAAGATGATGACATCTTAAAAAATGTCCATATTACAGTGAAGGAAGCGCTGGATGTCCTGAAATGCATAAACATGGATATATCTCCAGGACCTGATCAAGTGTACCCTAGAACTCTGTGGGAAGCTAGGGAAGTGATTGCTGGGCCCCTTGCTGAGATATTTGTATCATCAATAGTCACAGGTGAGGTGCCAGAAGACTGGAGGTTGGCTAACATGGTGCCACTACTTAAGAAAGGTGGTAAGGAAAAGCCAGGGAACTATAGACCACTGAGCCTAACATCGGTGGTGGGCAAGTTGTTGGAGGGAATCCTGAGGGATAGGATGTACATGTATTTGGAAAGGCAATGACTGATTAGGGATAGTCAACATGGCTTTGTGCGTGGGAAATCATGTCTCACAAACTTGATGGAATTTTTTGAAGAAGTAACAAAGAGGTTTGCTGAGGGCAGAGCAGTAGACATGATCTATATGGACTTCAGTAAGGCATTCGACAAGGTTCCCCATGGGAAACTGATTAGCAAGATTAGGTCTCATGCAATACAGGGAGAACTGGCTCAAAGGTAGAAGTCAGAAGGTGGTGGTGGAGAGTTGTTTTTCAGACTGGAGGCCTGTGACCAGTGGAGTGCCACAAGGATCGGTGCTGGGTTCACTACTTTTCATCATTTATATAAATGATTTCGATGTGAACAATGGCGATATAGTTAGTAAGTTTGCAGATGACACCAAAATTGGAAGTGTAGTGGACATTGAAGAAGGTTACCTCAGATTACAATGGGACTTTCATCAGATGGGCCAATGGGCTGAGGAGTGGCAGATTGAGTTTAATTTAGATAAATGTGAGGTGCTGCATTTTGGAAAGGCAAGTCAGAGCAGGATTTATACACTTAATGGTATGCTCCTAGGGAGTGTTGCTGAACAAAGAGACTTTGGAGTGCATGTTCATAGCTCCTTGAAAGTAGAGTCGCAGGTAGATAGGATAGTGAAGAAGGTGTTTGGTATGCTTTCCTTTATTGTCAGAGTATTGAGTATAGGACTTGTGAGGTCATGTTGTGGCTATATAGGACATTGGTTAGGCCACTGTTGGAATGTTGTGTGCAATTCTGGTCTCCTTCCTATCAGAAGGATGTTGGGAAACTTGAAAAGGTTCAGAAAAGATTTACAAGGTTGTTGCCAGGGTTGAAGGATTTGAGCTATAGGGAGAGGTTGAATAAACTGGGGCTGTTTTCCCTGGAGCGTTAGAGGCTGAGGGGTGACCTTATAGAAGTTTATAAAATCCTCTGTACCACATAAAGCATTAGAAATTGCACATTTTTTGAAGGCTTTCACAATAATTTCAGTTTTTACCTCCTTCCAGGACTCAACAATCCACTCACATACAGTTGCAAGTAATGGAACATACATGTTGCCACCCTTTGTGAAGCTTTTTTCCCCTTCTTGCAACCAAATGTCCCATTTCTTCTGTACTAAGTCCTTAAAAGGTTTATTGATGCTAACATCCGGTGGCTGCACCATGTCTGTAAGGCCTCCCAGAATCATTGCAATGTCAATATTGTCAGCTTGAATTTCGGCGATAGCACTTTTCACTGTGTGATCTGAATATATCCCAAACCAGTAAGCTTTCTTTCCTTTCTGAGCCCACCTGGTTGCATATTCCAGACCTCCCTAATCCAAGTCTTGCAGCTACCTTCACCCATCCACCCTTTTTCAAGGACAACAATGCCTTTGGAAATTTCTGTTTGGGCAGCGTTTTCTGCTTCAAAATCACCGTAGGCTTTAACTTTGTTCCATCTGCCATATAACCAAGTACTACAGTGAAACCAAGTACTCCTTTCATAGTCAGCAGTCTTAACTAAAACTGTTTTTGCTCAAATCACAGTGCACAGTTCTGTTCCCTGGCATATCACAGTTCATTGGGGTTTCGTCCATATTGCTGATGCATGAGATCCTGTACTCATTTTTCTTCTGGTTTCTGATTACAAAGCAACCCTATTAACTTGTCATTAAGTTCTGCTGGTAGATGTTGGGCAATCTTGGTTTTCTATCTAAGCACTAAATCATACCTTTTCATAAACCAACTGCACCATCCAGCAGTGAATTTGAAATCACTGAATCCATTATTTTTAGCTTAGTTTTTGGCATGTATTCTGATCCATTGTTGAGTCACTATGCTTCAGTTCTAATGATACTCAATTACTCAGTCAGAAATCTTTTCTAGTTGTGGCCACTTGTTCAGCTTTCCTCGGTTGGCATACCCCTGTTTTGTCACAGCTTTTAACTGTGTGGCTATTTTCCTCCAATCTCTGACAAGTTTTTCAGAGGCACAGATCTCCCTTACAGCAATGCTATTGGTGTTCTTCTCTGCAACTACAATAACTTTTAGTTTAAACTGTATTGTATACTTGTTTCTTTATGATGCAATTCTGTCAGAAAAATTTAGGAGAGTCTTACAATAAATTCAGAGCACAACTGTACGCGACACCGACTTCTAAGAAACTGTATACATATATATATATATATATATACATACACAGTATACATACAGTTATCAACATTCAATTTAACAACTTGAAAATCACATTGCGCAAATGTACACTGCTACACGTAACATGTGATGATTCAGGTTCTGAATCTAAAATGTGTATTTGAATCAAAAATGTGTAAATTATGCCGTTTAAGGCTGCATGTATAGTCAGGAAGAGATCCCTGAAAATCTAGGGTCAACTTATACACAAGGTATAACAAAAAACAGATTTTTTTTATTTCTGTAAAACTGGGGGTTGTTGACCTATACACGGGTTTGATCTATACATGAGTATATATGGTATATGCACCACACCTCTATGACACTCTCCTTGCACTGTCATATGCTCAACATTGACAGTAGTATTTGCCACTGCTGGGACCTCCTGAGATTGCTAGCATCATTGTAATATTTAAAGGTCTTGCAAGAGGCCAAACGCTTTCAGCCAGGAGCTAACCATCACAGTGCCACATAATAGGATGTCAACAAAGAAGATATACTTCTGAGGGCACAGATGTGGCATAAGTGACACTTCATTGCAAATATGAGTTGCATTCGCAAGTGTATTGCTTCTTTACATCAGTACTTCTGATCAAATTTTATTGTAAATACAGTTGCAAGAATCAAGCTGCAATAGGCTGTCCATCCTTGTTGTCACGTCATCTTAGCACTCTGTCCAATTCCCTAACACCCAACATAGCATCACATCTTCTCATTGTTGAACATGGGAGCAGCACATGCTAGAAACCCTTCAGACAATTGAAAATGTCGGGCTGAATCTTACCAGAATTTGGCAATGTATACATTTCATAGAGTTGCATGACAGGTTTCTCTCCTTGAATCCTAATGAGTTTTCTCACGATGGCAAACTTGTCCCATTAACTGTGTACCACACCACAATGGTGCCTGTTCACCCAATGCTCAAATCTTGCCATCGGCAAGATTATCACACTGCAAGATTATCCCAGCTCCCTCCTGCCAGCACCATATTTAAAAGACTTGTGTGCATCTGGTCAAGTACTGTCAAGCAAGAGTTGCCCTGCATGGTTTGAAACATTTGCTCCAGACATGCCGAAAGAGAAATTGGTGTGCAGCTTTGCAGACAGGACCTGTAGGTCCCAGTGGAAGAGTTGGTGCAATGGAGGGCATTGCTGTTTCCCCAGGACTGTTGGAGGAGGCTACAACACTAAATCCTGTCTGTCTAGTCCAAGAGTGTCACCTGGTTCAGTGCAGTCTTTACCATCCTGTGAAATGACACCAGTGTAGGAAGAAGTTAAATTGAATTCATCTCCACCAGGGATGTGCAACAATCTTCTTTGTGCTACCTCACATTCACTGTACCTCTATTATTGCACCAACATCCCATCAAGTTCATGCTCTATTACTGTCACTGACACATGCAATGTTTTCTCTTACTTGCTCTCACCCACCCAATCCCCTCAAATATATGAACTGTGCACCCCCGACTCACTTACTCAGGACACCTTGTCACCTATTCCCCATGTGCACCATTTCTATCAGCTGCGCCATGCACTTTCATCTCACTTAGTCCCTCCCTTTCCCGCATTCCAGAATAAAATGGCCCAAAATAGGACAGAAAGAGACAAGGCAGTTGATGGGGTGCCTGACATTTGGTTCCTCACCCTCTACAGGACAGGATTCTGATTATGGGAAAAAGTGAGGACTGATTATGACTGCCATGAGCAGCCGACTTGCTGTGCCTGATATCCTACGTACACCTGATATCCTGGACTGATATCCTATGTACACCGGTCATTGAAAATAAGTATGCAGGTGCATCAAGCAGTTAGGAAAGGGAATGGTATATTGGCATAATAATAAAAACAAAGAACAATCTGAAACAAAAACAGAGCATTTCAGAGACTCAGCAGGTCTGGCAGCAACTTTAGAGAGAAAAACAGAGTTAATGTTTCAAACGCAGTGACCATTCATCAGAAATGGTTTGTTGGCCTTCCTTGTCACCAGGTTTGAGTACAGGAGGAAGGAAAGTTATAAAAAACTATACAGGACTTTAGTGAGATCACACTTGAAATATTGTATGCAGTTTTGGTTGCCTTTCATAGCAAAAGATATACTTCCCATAGAGGGAGTTCAGTGGGGTCAGGGTCAAGGTCGCAGCATACGTGGTTGGCCACTTTGGATAGAGATAAGGAACAATTTCTTTACTAAGAGATTCTATTAATCTGTGAAATTCTCTACCACAGAAGGCTGTGAGGTGAAGTCACTGAACTTATTTAACAAAATAAAGATGGATGTTAAGAGCTAAAGGTCTCAAGGGACACAGGACAATAAAGGGAGTTTGGTGTTGAGATAGAGAATCAACCTTGATCATGTTGAATTGCACAAAGGGCTTGATGGGCTGAATAGCTTACCTTTTTCTATTTTCTATATTTCTATGTTTCTCCTCCTTTTGGAGACTAGTAAATTACTTAGAAACTAGGCAATAGTAGGCAGTAAAGAGATGTTAATGCATGCAAGTAGACCTCTTGTTGCTCACAGCTTGATTCTCATCTTGCTACACAAAACTTGGTTGTAAAATTGGACTTAAGTTTCTGGACTTGCCATATTTCCCCAACGACCTTGCTATTTCTCATGTCTTTAAGGTGCAGGGAAAATTCTGTCCAAAATGTTGATCTGGAAGATACTGTATTTCATCCAAAACTAGATGTCAGGCAAGTAGTTTGGCAACAAAGCTATATTGTAGTGATTGAGTACAATGGTTGAGATGTAGACATGGATGTCATCAATCTACATATGTAATCTGAACACATATCTTCTGAAGATGCACCCCATGAACTGTCTCGTTTCTTTCTTAGGTAGTATGTGAAGGAAGGGAACAAGGAGCTACGCAAACTGTGAACAAATTAGTTAGAATTCTAGTTCATAGGAAAAGCTGTAAACTTTGTAATGATGTCACAATGTTGTGCATTGTTCATACTGATAGCTTTCGGGTCACTTTGTGCTACCAAATAATATTAAGACAGAAGACTCCAATTACAATAGATAGCATTCAGAATACCTATCAAAACTAAGAAAATCATTGTAATGTATTACAAACTGTTCATATTAAAAAGAAACATGCACAGTAGACAAATAACTGTACAGTTACAATTGCTATCTTTTGTTTTTAGTTGAGAAAACAAATGTTTTGTGAAATGTGTTGAAAAGAGAAAAGGACTTTCATTAAACAGGACCTAATGTATTCTCAAGGAATTCCAACGCACTTCATAGTCAATTATTATTTATTTGTTGGTAAGTAGCTAAAAGTGCACAGTTTTGGATTCCTTACCCACGGAAGGACATTGTTGCTTTGGAGGTCATTTCGAAAAGGTTCACTATATTGCCCCCCAGAATGGAAGTGTTGACCAATGATGGGAGGTTGATTTTATTTATTTACTTATTCACAAGATGTGGCCAATACTAGCTAGGCCAACATTTATTGCACATGCTTCCTTGTCTATAAGAAGGTGGTGGTGAATTTCCTTCTTGAATTGCTGCAATTCATAGGGATAGGTAGTTACACAAGAAGCATATTACGAGATATTGATCCAGTCACAATGAACAATTGGTGATATAATACAGTCAGGATGGTGTGTTTCTTGGAAAGAAACTTCCAGGTGGTGACACTCCAATGATGAGTTGTTTTCCTTGGCTGGAGAGTTTGGTACAAGGGAAAGTGTCTCAGGTTCAATCAAGGGGGGGTCAATCAGTCAAAACTGAGGTAAGGATGATTTCCTAGAAACGTAAAGAAAAAAATAATCAGAAATTCTGCTATGTGAATCCTTGAAATAACCCCAATGGGCTACCAATGTTCTATGATTCAGCATAATCAAGACTAAGATAGATTTTTAGACTCTTGGGGATCAAACAGATGATTGAGTTGAAATCAAAGATGGAGCATGATCTTTGGAACAGGCTTGGGGGACAACATGGTCTTCTCCTGCTCCTATTTTATAAGTAAATTCTATAACAGCCATTCCTTCACTTCTGTTTCTTCCCTTCCATGAAAAGTGATTAACTTGAGAATTGCAAATTATTAAAAATGTTTTATGTGAAGGTGGTGATGCAGAGTACAAAAATGTCCCAGATGTTCAAATTACTGCTCCTGGTGTTCAGACATTCATATGTCAAGAGGGCATTTCATGAATATGTGTTGTTGCTGTATAAATAGTCCACACTATGTTTTACTGTGTTAATCAGTTAGTGCCTTATGTACTAAGTAATAAACTTTATTTTATTTTTCATTTAAAAGTATATCTTATTTTCAATTATCCTCATTTAGAGAGCTAAGCATTTGTTGAATTTTAGACAGTGTAGGTTTATGATAAGAATACCATTCAGAATAAATTAAAATGGAATTGAAGATCATAACTTACAATGCTGAAGTTATTAATTAATAGAAGATCGTACATCTTTCATGTTACCAGTCAGACGATGCAAAACATATTATGAATCTATGCAACCCGATCTACATTTTGAACAATAATCAAAATACTTAATATGCAGTTATACTGAAAACAGGGTTTCTTTTCGATCAGCAAAATATAATGGTATTCAAATGATTTGCCAGTCACATTGTTCTTCAACATCTTCATCATACAAAATATCAATTATAGACCTGCAACAACCCAATCCACCCAAAATCAGGAGGTAAAAGTGGGATGCTCCAGTGGCTTACATAATATTAAAAGAAAAGAATCAACACACACAATGCAGCAGTATAACCCTCATCATCCTGCTCTTTATAGCCTTGTTTTAAAAATAACACATGGAGAAGACAACCCAAAACTTTACTACACACATTGAAAAGGAAGGTTAGAAACAGAAATGACATGATCTTGATGTTTTCACAACGTTCACACGCAAATGTCAATTCTTGATTCTCCACAGATATTGCCTAACAAGTACCTACTGCCTTTTCTATTTTTATTTTGCTTTTTACCTTCCTATGATCAATACTGCTCTATTTTCTGTAACCAGTTTAATTAATTACTTTTATCAAGCAAAGTAAAAATTATAGACTTTTATTCCAATGTTCTGTCCACATGACAGTTCCTTATTATTTTTGTGAAATAAAGCTGGAACTCCTTTTTTTTCCCTATAAGCATGTAAAACAGCAGGCTAATGGGACAAACTTGAGATTGGGGACTGATCAGCCAGAATAGTGTTATTTTTTTAAAAGTTTCCTGAAATATATTTTTATTTTATGTTTTTCATTCCTTATATTTTTGGGGGAGGTGGCGACATTGTTATAATATCACTGGACTCATAATCCAGCAGCCCAGGCTAGTGTTCTGGGGATATCCTTGGAATTCCACCATGACAGATGGTGACATTTGAATTAAATAAAAACCTGGAATAAGTAGCTAGCCTAATTGTGACCATAAAACCACTGTTGATAAACATAAAAATTCAAGTGGTTCATTAATAATTTTTAGGGAAGGAAATCTGTCATCCTTACCTGGTCATACATGTGATCCAGATCTTCAAAAACGTGATTGATCCTTATCTGCTGTCTGAGCAACTTGGAATATTCTGGCAATGCTGGATTATTAGTAATATGCTGGCCTACTTGTCAGTTCCAAAAACCTGAATATTGTTCCATGTCTTGCTGCATTTGGACACTGACTGCTCAGTATCTGAGGAATGAGGAAAGGAATTGTGACAATGTTCCATATGGTAGACTGGTTAACAAGGTTAGATCACATGGAATACAGGGAGAACTAGCCATTTGGATGAAAAAATTGGCTCAACGGTAAGAGACAGAGGATAGTGGTGGAGGGTTGCATTTTGGACTGGTGGCCTATGACCAGTGGCGTGCTGCAAGGATTGGTCAAACTTTTTGATGTTTATATAAATGATTTGCAAATCACTATGGTTAGTAGGTTTCAGATGACACCAAAATAAGTGGTGTAGTGGAGAGCCAAGGTTACCTCAGAGTACAATGGGACCTTGATCAGATGGAAATGGGCTGAGGAGTAGCAGATGGAGTTTAATTTACATAAATGTGGTGTGTTGCATTTTGGTCAGGCAAATCAGGGCGGGGCTTATACATTTAATGGTAAGGTCCTGAGGAGTGTTGCTGAACAAAGAGACCTTGGGGTACAAGTTCATAGTTCTTTGAATGTGGAGTCGCAGGTAGACAGATTAGTGAGGAAGGTGTTTGGTATGCTTTGGCTGATCTTTTAATCCTCATCTCCGCTTACTTGCCTTTTCCCTATAGCCATTGATTCCCTTCCTGATGAAAAATCTATCTACACCAACCTAAACAGTCTGCAGTGGTAAAGAATTCCTCAGATTTACAACCCGATGAGAGAAGAAGTTTGTCCTTGGTCTTAAATTTATAACCTCTTATTCTGAGATCCAGAACCTTGTGTGTTTCAGTAAGGTTGTATCACATTCTTTCATATTTCATGCCTAATCTACTTGACCTCTCCTCCTAAAGCAGCCCCTCCATACCTATTATCAGACTAGTTAATATTCCCTGATTATCTGGTCGCATGGATGAGTTGGACTGAAAGGTCTACTTCTGTGCTGTATATTTCTATGACTCTATAACTGTCTTTTTTGACGTCTTCAATTGCCAGGACACCTTAACCTCACATTTCCCTACATTACATTCCATCTGCCAAGTTTTTGTTTATGATTTGGAGATGCCGGTGTTGGACTGGGGTGTACAAAGTTAAAAATCACACAACACCAGGTTATAGTCCAACAGGTTTAATTGGAAGCACACTAACTTTCGGAGCACCACTACTCCATCAGGTGATTGTCACCTGATGAAGGAGCAGTGCACCGAAAGCTAGTGTGCTTCCAATTAAACCTGTTGGACTATAACCTGGTGTTGTGTGATTTTTAAGGTTTTGTTTACTAATTGAACTTGTCTATATCCCTCTGCTGACTCTTTGTTTAATCCTCACCACATGTCTTTCCTCTTATTTTTGTGTCATCATTACACTTGGCTATAGTACATTCACTTTCTTCATCCAAATTATTAATATATATTGTAAATAATAGTATCCGCAGCACTAATACCTGTGGTTCACCATTAGTTACAGGTTGCCATCCTGAAAATCCCTTCCCCCAATCCAACTTTCTGTCTATTAGTTAGCCAAACCTTTAATATACTGCTCCAATACCATGGACTCTGAAGTTATTGAATAGCCTCTTGTATAATCACGTGTCTTCTGCATTTAAAAAAAATGTCCAAATTGAAAAATAATTTTTAGTGCCCATTCCTCCAGGATTGCTTTCCTGATCCACAATTTCAAAAAAAAATCATACTCTGTTGTATTCTTAGAAATGTCTACTTGTGATGCATCTGAGCTTCAGGTTACAAAATGATAGATGCTTATCAACCTGCTGAATTTCTCCAGCATTTTCTGTTTTTATTTCAGATTTTCAGCATTTGCAGTATTTTATTTTTAAAAAGCCAGTTCACTTATTTCAACACTCGAAATTTGAGGTATCTATTGAATTGAAATGGTAGGCAGCATATAATTATTTCACATTAGACCATTGATGAACTCTGCGAAAGTGAGGACCGCAGACACTGGAGATTAGAGTCGAGAATGTGGTGCTGGAAAAGCACAGCAGATCAGGCAGCATCCGAGGAGCAGAATTTCTGATGAAGGGCTTTTGCCCGAAACGTCCAATCTCCTGCTTTGCTGCCTGACCTGCTGTGCTTTTGCAGCACCAAACTGATACTGTACTCGCCAAGAGAAGAACTGTGAGGTCCATAATCGGCTTTGCATGTAAATTTTTCATTAGGAACCATGGGTGATTTACTGAATGTTGTTAATAGATGAAAAAGGTATGACGGGTGATTTTGTGATGGGTGAAACAAAAAAGGGCACTTTGGATATAGTAAAAGAACATGGGGATTCCATAGTAATAAGAAAAAGTGGGGAAGTGCACAATTGAAGTAGCTCAAGAGCACAGCAGGTCTGGCAGCATCTGAGGAACAGGAGAATCAACGTTTCAGGCAAAAGCCCTTCAACAGGAATCGGCTCAGTTGAGTGAATTGAGGTCCCTGGTTCTATTCGAATTTGCGAGTCCTGTGTGCAGCGGTACCATCTTTGTCTCTGGGTTAGAAGTCTTGGGTTCAAGTCCCACCCACTCCAAGTGTGTCGTAACCTGCCTGAACAGGTTGATTAAGAAGATTCATAAATGTAAATTTTTTTAAATATTAAAATCTCTTGTGAGGCGGTGCTAGTGTCCCTGCCTCTGAGCCGAAGACCCAGGGGTTTGTCGTGACACGTCTGAACGGATTAAAATAAACAGAAAGAATTCCAAATATTTGAGCCTTTGAAAACCATCGATGCCGAACAGCTTTGAAATCAGTGATCAAAAATAAGAACAAAGTGGGGAATTCAAAAAAATTAGAGAGAAAATCCTTCTGTAAGGACATATTGGAGAATGTCGGACATATTGCTCAGAAACTGCAGCGGTGGTGACCTGCATAAGTTAAGAGGCAGAGTGGATGACCATCTTTGTAAAGGAAGGGCGAAAGGAGGCAGCGTTGACGACCATCTTAGTATAGGAAGGGCACGGCCATGTTAAGGGCGCAGCTTTCCGTGTGTTGCATTGTTTCTGGTCCTCCGGCTGAATTCAACATTGAAGCGGGAGTGCACGTGGAGAAGCACGATTTAAGGGACTGTTTTTCAGCTTGAACATGGAAGTGGAGAGGCTGAGGGATGAAATGTTTAAGAAGAAGGAGAAGGAGGTGGAGAGGCTGAGAGATGAATTATTCAAGAAGGAGCAGGAAGTGCAGAGGTTAAAGGCAGTGGTTGTCAACTTACAACAGGTACACGAAGAGAGTCCCCACCCTCAGACCAACTGTCTTTCTGAAGAACTGCTTTTATGTCAGCTTAACCATCAATGTCTCTAGTTCTCGAGAACAGTAAATGCAGTCTAATAGTTTTAGTACAGACTGGTAAAGATTGTATTGCTGTTACTTCACTATCCTCCCCAGACTAGGTCAATTGAGAAATCAAAAACTGAAATTGAATCGCTACTTTAGATAAGGCTGCTTAATAAGAATTGGGTACCAAGTTAACAGATGGAGTTAAGATACAGCTTATCTATGATCTTGCTGTTATGCCTCTGCTACTGTATCCCTTTCACTATTGTAAACAAAACTCTTTTGCTGTACTCCAACACATAGGAAAGCCCAACTGTGAATGTTTGCCTGCTGTGAAGACTCATGGAGTATCCTGGTTGAGCCCAAGCTTGGGAGATGGCAAAACATTGAAAATGTCTAATCAACAGTGCCTTTGCAAGATCCTCCAAACCTCATAGTCCAACAACAGTGTCCTCCTGAAAGCAACTTGAGGCACTGCTCATTCAAAATGAGGTCTTTTGGTTGGGACATATTCTTCGTATCGTTGACACCAGAAGTGACATATTGAACCTCTGCAGTAGATTAGATATATGTACACCCACCGTGCTGCTATGGAGGGAATTCTAAGATTTTGACTTGTCCATAGTGAAAGAAAAGTGGTCAGAATCCAAGTCTAGCTTGGGAATAGCTTGAAGGTTGTGGTATCCAATGCACTTGCCCTTCTTGATGGCAGTGGCCATGGTTGGAAGGTGCTGTCGAAGGAGCATTGCAGAATTTCTGCAGTACATCATTTATATGATACACACTATTTCTATAATATTATCAGTTGTGGTGTCAATCATGTGATGCCAATGTGCTCTGTTGCCCTGGATGGTGCTGAGCTTCAGCGATAATCTAGGAAGTTATCGGCAGGTGAACTTGATGTCTGTGGTGGAGAACCTCTTGGAAGAGATACGAAGGCACAAGATCTATGCACATTTGGATGATAATGGACTAGTTAGTGACAGACAGCATGATTTTGTATGAGAAAGGCCATATGTCTCTAAACTGATTGCATTTTTTGAAGAGGTGACAAAAGTAATTGATGAAGGAAGGACCGTGGATGTAATTTATATGGACTTTAGTAAGGCATTTGATAAAGCCTCACATGGTAGTTTGGTACAAAATCTAAAATCACATGGGATTTGGGAAGGGCTGGCTAGATGGATACAAACTGACTTGGTCATAGAAGACAGGTGGCTGTGAAAGGGTGTTTTTCAGAATGGAAATGGGTAACCAGTGGTGTTCCACAGGGATTGGTCTTGGATCCTCTTTGTTTTGTGTGTGTGTGTGTGTGTGTATATATATGAATTGGAGGAGAATGTGGTGGTCTGATTAGTAAGTTTGCAGATGACACGAAGATTGGAGGAGTTGTTGATAGTACTAACGATTGTGAAAGGATACAACAGGATATAGATTGGTGACTTGGGCACAGAAATGGCAGATGAAGTTTAATACAGACAAATGCGGGGTGATCATTTGAGATCAAATTTAGGTTTTAATTATACTGTAAATGGCAGAACCCTGAGAAACATTATCATACAGACAGATCTGAGCATGCTGGTCCACAGTTCCCTAAAAGTGGCAACACAGGTGGCCAAGGTGATTAAGAAGGCATATGGCATACTTGCCTTCATCAGCCGAGGCATGGAGAACAAGAATTGGCAAACCATGATGCGGCTACATAAAACCCTTGTTAGGCCGCATTTCGAGTATTGTGTAGAGTTTTGGTCACTACATTACCAGAAGGACATGGAATCTTTGGAGAGAATACAGAGAAGGTTCACCAGGATGTTGCCTGATCTTGAGGGCACTGCCTCTGAGGAAAGGTGAAAAAGACTAGGATTGTTTTCACTGGAAAGACTGGCTGAAAGGAAACCCAACAGAGATCTACAAAATTATGAGAGGCATAGATAGGGTGGATAGTCAGAGGCTTTTTCCCAGGGTTTAAGTTGCAATTACAAGGGGGCACAAGTTCAAGGTGAGAGAGGGAAGGTTTAAGGGAGATGTGCGAGGGAAGTTTTTCTTGCAGAGTGGTGGGAGCGTGGAATGCCCTGCCATAAAAGATGATGGAAGCAGACGTTTAAGAGGCATCTGGATGGTTACATGAATAGGGAGGGAATAGAGGGATACAGACCAAATTAGGGTAGAATGTTTATCTTTTAATTTAGTTAGGGCAAGATGATCGACACAGGCTTGGAGGGCCAAAGGGCCCTGTACCTGTGCTGTACTTCACTTTTGTTCTTATTGTTGTTGAAGGTGTGATCAAACGGCAAGTAAAGAGTATCACTTGTGCCTTGTAGGTGGAGAACAGTGAAGAAGGTTATCTGGAAATGCAGTGAGATCTTGATCACCTGGCCAGTGGGTGAAGGAATGGCAGATGGCGTTTAATTGGGATAAATGCAAAGTGTTGCATTTTGGTAAAGCAAACCAGGGTAGGACATACACTGTCAATAGCAGGGCCCTGGCAAGTGTTATAGAACAGGGAAATCTAAAGGTACAGGTTCATAGCTCCTTGAAAATGGAGTCACAAGTAGACAGGACGTAAAGAAGGCTTTTGGCATGTGAGCTTTCATTGGTCAGAGCATTGAGTACAGGAGGTGGGACAACTTGTTGCAGCTGTACAAGGCATTTTGAGGCCACATTTGGAGTACTGTGTGCAGTTTTGATTGCCCTACTAAGGATATTATTAAACTAGAAAGAGGGCAAACAAGATTTACTAGGAGCTTAACTGGACTTGAAGGTTTGAGTTATAAGGAGAGGTTGGACAGGCTGGGACTTTGTTCCCTGGAGCGTAGGAGACTGAAGGGTGACCTTATAGAGGTATATAGAATCATGAGAGGCATATATAAGATAAATAGATAGAAGACAGCTTTTCCTCATGGTAGGAGAATTTAAAACTAGAATGCATACGTTTAAGCTGAGAGATACAAAAGGGTCCAGAGGGGCAAACGTTTCACACACAGGGTGGTCAGAGTCTGAATGGGTTGCTGGAGGTAGAGGTGGAAGCAAGTACAAATTTTGTCATTAAAGAAACATTTTGACAGGTGCATGGATGGGATTGGTAAGAAGGGATATGGATCAAATGGGACTAGTTTGAATTGTAAAAAATGGATGGCCTGGGCATGTTAGAGCTTGTTTTCATGCTGTAGACCTCTATGACAATGACAGGTTTTGAGAAGTAAGGAAATGAGTTACTTTAGATTAGATTCTTTATAGTGTGGAAACAGGCCCTTCCGCCCAACCAGTCCACAACGACTGTCCGAAGAGTAACCCAGATCCCTCTGACTAATGCATCTAACACTATGGCCAATTTAGCACAGCCAATTCACCTGGCCTGCGGGAGGAAACCAGAACACCCGGAGGGAATCCATGCAGACAGGGGGAGAATGTGCAAACTCCACATTGACAATCGTTGGAGGCTGGAATCAAACCTGGGACCCTGGTGCTGTGAGGCAGTAGTGCTAACCACTGAGCCACCGTGCCTTGCTGCAGGAATCCTAGCCTCTGACTTTTCTCTTGTCACCATTGTATTAACTGGGTGTTTCCAGTTCAGTTTCTGGCTAATGTTGTCAGTGGGGTTTCAGCTATGGTAATATCAAGGGGCGATTGTTTGATTCTCACTTGTTAGAGTCGATCATTGCCTTGCGCTTGCGTGGTGTGAATATGACTTGCAACCTTTCAGCCTGAACCTGGATGTTTCTAGGCCTTGCTATATTTGGAGACATGTACTGTTTCAATATCTCATGAGTCATGAATGCATCTGAACATTCTGCAATCATTTATGAACATCCCACTTCTGACCCCATGATGAACAGAGGGTAATTGATGAAAGCTGCACATTAGTACAAACTGTAAAACTGAACACAGATATGTCAAGTCGATGATCTGCCTTGACCTACTCCTGAGGTCCACAGCATCACAGATACAGTTTTCAAATGATTTGGCTTTACTCACATGATATCCAAAAATGGCAAAAGACTATTGGCCCTGTCAGCATTCGATTAACAGTGTTGAAGAAAGAGTTGTGCTTCCGAACTAGCTGTGACCCTAGCCAAATTGTTTCAGTACAATTTCAATATTACCCAGTATTTGTATGTTGCCAATAGTCATCTCCAAGGGAGAACCTAACCATCACCTCTTGATATTCAGTGGTATTGTCATCACTCAATCCTGCATTTTCAGCATTCTGGGGGTTAATATTGTCCAGAAACCAAACGAAATTTGACCAGGTACACACACACTCTGGTGACCAGAATGGGTCATAACGTAGGAATTCTGCAACAAGTAATTCCTTCTACCTAAAGGGTCTGGATCATCTACAAAACATGAGGAGCAGATTGAAATAGTATCCCTTTGTCTGGATGGGTGCAGCTCCAACAACACTCAAGACGCTTGACACCATCCAATACGAAGTAGTTGACTTGATTGCATCCAATTATGACCTTGAACATCCACTCCCTTTACGACCGACACACTGTGACAGCAGTTTGTATATACAGTGTGCACTACAGCAACTCAGCAAAGCTCCAATGACAGCAACTTTTGAAACCCTCAATCTCTACCACCTAGAATGACAAGGCAGAAGATACTCAGCAACACTACCACCTGCAAGTACAGTTTCCAAGTGACAAATCATCCTGACTTGGAAATGTATCATATTTCTTCAATATTGCTAGGTCAAAATCCTTGCATGCCCTTTCTGACAACATTGTGGGTGTTCCTTCTCCTACAGGCTTTCAGCAGTGAAGGAACGTAACTTAGCCATGGCTGGTAAAGAAGGCAATACATGCTGGCCCAGTCAGTGACTCCTAAAATCCCTTGGTTGAACATTAAAAACAATGTATTGTATGTGGACTTCCAAAAGGCATTTGATGAGATGCTGCTAAATAGGACTGGTGTGCATATCTAGAGTTTGGTGATTAAAATGAACTGTAATAATATGGTTAACTTAAAGTAGTGGATATTAGACATTTTCCAGACTTGAGACTCTCCATTAGTTGGTGTACAGATGTCTGCTAATATTAATATCCTAGATGTTGGTGTACTGTGCACAATTCTAGAATTTGTGGATTAGACCACTTGAAAGTATTTTGAACCATGAGGAGGATAATGTGGAAATGTCATAAACAGATGGGTGGAATGGAAGTTTAAGTGACAAGTTTAATATAGAATGATCAGAATTTGGTCAGAAGAAAAAGCAGAGGTCTTGTAAAACAAAGACTACATTTCTAAAGTGGGTGCAGAGGCAGAGGCATCTAGGTGTATTCATTTATAAATGATTGGCGACAGAGCAGGATGAGAGTACAGTTAATAAATTGTACAGTATCCAGGGCGCTTTTAGTAAGGGCATAGAGAATGAAAGTAAGGATGTTATGTTAAACCTAAATAGAACATTGCTTCAGCCTCAGCTGGAATATTATGTCCTCGCCTGGTTGCCACACTTTAGGAAGGATGTGAAGACGTTAGAGAGAGTGCAGCAGCAGTTCAAAAGTGGTTTCAGGGATGAAGAATTTGAGTTAGGTGAAGTAATTAGAGATGTTGGGTCTGTTTCTTTTCTTCCTTTGGAGAAGTTTGAGAGGAGCTTTAATAGGTGTATTCAGAATCCTGAAGGTCTGCTCTGAATACGTAGGGGCAAACTATTCCTGTTAATGGAAGGTTTCAGAATAAGAGAGCATGGATTTTAAGGTAATTATCAAAAGCAGTGATGAAATGACAAAAAACTCTCATGCTGCAAATAGTTAGGATCATGAATGCACAGCCTAAGAGTATTTTGGAGGCAAGTTCAAATGGGGCATTCAAGAGAATTGAAGTACTATCTGAACAAGAATGTGCAGGAGGATGTTGCCAGGGTTGGTGGGTTTGAAGTAAAGGGAGAGGCTGAGTAGACTGGAGTTATTTTCTCTGGAGCATTGGAGGCTGAGGGGTGACCCAACAGAGGTTCATAAAAACCATGAGGAGCATGGATATGATGAATAGACAAGGTCAGAGTAGTGCTGCAAAAGCACAGCAGGTCAGGCAGCATCCGAGGGGCAGGAAAATCAGGAATGGTGATGAAGAGCTTTTGCCCGAAACGTCGATTTTCCCAGCTCCTCGGATGCTGCCTAACCTGCTGTGCTTTTCCAGCACCACTATAATCTTGACTCTGATCTCCAGCATCTGCAGTACCTACCTCCATTTGAATAAATAAGGTCTTTTCCCGGGAGTGGGCCAGTCCAAAACTAGAGCGCATAGGTTTGAGGAGAGGGAAAGATTTGGATTAGATACTCTACAGTGTGGAAACAGGCTACACCGACCCTCTGAAAAGTAACCCACCCAGACCAATTCTCCTACATTTACCCCTGACTAATGCACCTAACACTATGGACAATTTAGCATGATAATTTCGCCTGATCAGCACATCTTTAGATTGTGGTAGGAAACCGGAGCACCCGGAGGGAACCCACGCAGACACAAGAATGTGCAAACTCCACACAGTCACCTGAGGTGGGAATCAAACCCGGGTCCTTGGTGCTGTGAGACAGCAGTGCTAACCACTGAGCCGCTGTGCTGCCCTTTTCATGCAGACGGTGATGCGTGTATGGAATGAGCTGCGAGAGGATGTGGTGAAGCCTGGTACAATTAGGACATTTAAAAGGTATCTGGATTGGTAAATGAATAGGAAAGGTTTAGAGGAATATGGGCCAGATGCTGGCAAATGGGACAAGATTAATTTAGGATATCTGGTCAGCATGGGCAAGTTGTTTCTGTGGTGTACATCTCTATGACTACAGGAAGTAGTATGGGGAGTGGCATTAGTTGCAATACTTTTTTGGTAATACGGCATAGGCCAAATGTACCCCTACAGTACTGTAGCTATTCCGTGATTCTGTGACATCTTTTTATGTAAAAATGTTGGCAATACACAGCAGACCAAGCATCTTTAGCAGAGCGAGGAACAGAGTCAACATTTTAGGTCCATGCCTATTCATCAGATCACATCTTTCTTATCCTCCCAGTTCGCTAAATGTCTTTCTTTTTCAGGATTCTCGTTCTGGAAATACATTTTCATTACTGAAACAAGTAACAGAGATGCCTCCATTGGAAGAAAAATCTCTCTCTAATGAAGAAATCCTGAGATACAGCAGACAGCTCATCATCCCAGAGTTTGGAGTCAAAGGTAATATTTAAAATAATTAGAATGAATATAGTTCATAAAATTTGAGACTTAACAATTCTAGTATTGGACAAGGAATATCAGTGGTGGAGTTCAAGTAGAAAATTTGAATTCAATATATAATTATATAAGATTACCTACAGTGTGGAAACAGGCCCTTCGGCCCAACAAGTCCACACCGATCCTTTCGAGAGAAACCCAACCCCAACCCTATAATCCACCTAACACTACGGGCAATTTAGCATGGCCAATTCACCTAACCTGCACATCTTTGGACTGTGGGAGGAAACCGGAGCACCCGCAGGAAACCCACACAGACATGGGCAGAATGTGCAAACTCCACACAGACAGTTGCCAGAGGTGGGAACCCGGGTCCCTGGCGCTGTGTGGCAGCAGTGCTAACCACTGAATCATCGTGCCGCCCCAAATCTAGCATTTTGTGAGCTATTGAGTAAATTTGAATTCTGTTTGGGGGTTTTATCGGTTCAAAGCTGCTGAACCAACTGGGAGACACCTAAGTGGTTCCCCCCTCTATCTTATCAAAAGACTATATTTATCTGATGCTGTTATTATTAAAAGCAAATGAGTTTTCTTGGTTGACAGTTATGTTTTCAAAAGAAAGTAGCGCATCTCTCAAAAGCAGATTTTAAATTTTTTTTAAATATTGGGCGGTGTAACAAAATCCTGCTGAAGCCTTTATTGTGAAAACAGATTTCACTTTTTAACCATTTTCAAACATGCTTAAAATACTTTTTTTTCAGAAAGGGATGGTGAATTTGAATTTCTTTGTTTACAGGGCTGATGTTGTATTGATACCTTGAGAGAAAAAGAGATCTGTGAATAAAAGTGGTATGATTTAGATTACTGCTTTTACTCACTTTTCGTGGAAAATAGAAGTGTGACGTGCAGTTGTAGAAATATTTCTGAGTCATAGAGATGTATAGCACAGAAACAGACCCTTTAGTCCAACTAATCCATGCCGACCAGATATCTTAAACTAATCTAGTCCCATTTGCCAGCACTTGGCTATGCCTGTCTCTTCGTAGGGTATGTGGAACAATCCATCTTCCGCAACTACACTGGCCCCACCCCCCACCTTTTCCTCCGCTACATTGATGACTGTATCGGCCCGCCTCGTGCTCCCACGAGGAGGTTGAACAGTTCATCCACTTCACCAACACCTTCCACCCCGACCTCAAATTCACCTGGACAGTCTCAGATTCCTCCCTCCCCTTCCTCGACCTTTCTATTTCTATCTCAGGCGACCAAATCAACACGGACATCTACTACAAACCGACCGACACCCACAGCTACCTGGACTACACCTCCTCCCACCCTACCTCTTGCAAAAATGCCATCCCGTATTCCCAATTCCTCCGCCTCCGCCGTATCTGCTCCCAGGAGGA
>NC_057718.1:21495911-21499037 GCF_004010195.1 Chiloscyllium plagiosum | reverse complement strand
GTCCCTCCTCCCTACCTTTTATCTTAGCCTGCTGGACAAACGTTCCTCATTCCTGAAGAAGGGCTTATGCCCGAAACGTCAATTCTCCTGTTCCCTGGATGCTGCCTGACCTGCTGCGCTTTTCCAGCAACACATTTCCAGCTCATATCTCTTTGAACCCTTCCTATTCATATATCCATCCAGATGATTTTTAAATGTTCTAATTGTCCCAGCCTCCACCACTTCCTCTGGCAGTTGATTGCATACATGCACCACCCTCCACGTGAAAAAGGTTGCCCCTTGGATCCCTTATAAATCTTTCCCCTTGCATATTAAACCTATGTTCTTTGATTCTAGACTTTCTCACCCCTGGGAAAATACCTTGTCTGTTTACCCTATCCATGTCTCTCATGACTTTATAAAGTTCTGTAAGGTCTCCCCATAGTCTTCAATGCTCCAGAGAAAACAGCCCCAGCCTATTCAGCATCTCCCTTTAGCTCAACCGTCCAACCCTGGCAACATCCTTGTAATTATTTTCTGAACCCAGATCTAGCGATTGGATTAAGCAGTGGCTATTATGCTTGTATCCTTACTGCCACATTGCTGATATGAGAGAAGTTGGACTAAGCTGGCTCTAAATTATTCCAATAATGATCGCAAATGTTTTGACTTTTTATAATTCTGCACTACTTGAATTCCACATATAGTAATGACTAATTTATTTTCACATATGGAATACTGAACACAATATATAATCCCAATTAATGATTGTTCCATTGCTTTTACAGATGAGTGTTCAGCAAAGAAGCAAATAAAGACAAGTTTGCAGTTTAGGTTAATGTAATCTTGTGTGACATTACCGAAATCTCTTATTGCAAATGCTACATATGAAGTGCTTGTTCTAAAGTCATCTGACTGTTCTCTTAAATGTTGAAACAGCTTGAGAACAGAGAGTTTTCCATTTGTGTTTATCCAGGGTTACGTCCCCCATGATTTAGCTTGAAAACTCTAGCAAACTGAGGCTATATCTAATTTTGAGATGTCCTATGGTCTGATTTCCGTGTGTAGCTGGCTTAGAGTACTATTGTTTTTTGTTATGTGAAAATTCTTCATGCAAACCTAAACCACATGATTGATCCAACAGAGCTGAATCCTGACCAACATTAATGCCAGTTATGCAGCAGTTTGCAAAAATCTCAGAGCTGGATACTTTGTTCTACTACCTGATATTGTAAATAGATCTGGGACAGTGAGGGTGGAATGCTTCTAATTGTTGTTTTATATGATACTGTTAACATTGGTATCTATTGTACATTTTAATTATAATCTAGTTTTAAATCTCCCTTTTGTTTTTAGCCAGTCACATACAAGTGTTAGAATAGATTGGGAATTATGATTGCACTCTGCAGTGGAAGAGCTTAGCTTCAAAAATAATTCATTGCCATTATTAGAAACTGAGAAAACAAGTCTTGATGTGCTACTCAGTGCAAAAAGAAAAATTGGAAATGATTTAACCTTGGAACTTACATTTGGGGAAAAAACATTGTAACCTAACATAGAAACAAAATTAAATTTTCTCCATTATTCCTTCCAATGACCTGTAAGCTTTTCAAACTTAACATTTTTAAAAGACAAATCCTATATCTATGTCCTCATTATAAAAAGGCAGAAATTGAGAGACATTCAGCACATTGAGACAGGGAAGCCATGAACGCATCAATATTGAAAACGCTAGTCAAAGCACCGTTTACACTTGTTACAAGTATTTTGAGTAAAAGTGTGGACTTTTATAATTTAACTTTCTGTTCCTCAATATTATCTTGGAAATAGATAAACAGGGTGGTTGTTCTAACTTGTCCATATTGTGTTTTATTTCATTTTCTTTTTCAATCATCTGCCTACTCATAAATTTTTGTATGGTCTGTTTCAGACACCAATACTAGAAGTATATCCCATATCTTCTGGATCCTTGATGTTTAAAATATAATTATAAGCAAATTAAATGTGACATGTGCCCTAATATTGGATTAAACAAATTAAATCTATTGGCGTGATGTTTTCATGCTTTTAGGTCAGCTGAATCTGTCTAAGAAGGCTGTTCTGATTGTTGGATGTGGAGGTCTAGGCTGCCCTGCAGCTCAGTACTTGGCTGCTGCAGGCATTGGTAAGTTTAGTCTAGGTCTTGAATTTTGACTTTATTTTTCTTGAATAGATTTTGCACAGGAAGCTTGAGAGAGACTTTACGGAGGTTATTATAGATCAACGAAACAATAAAACTTGCAGGTCTGTGAACAAGTGTTGCTTCTGTGAATTGTACTAATTCTCAGAGGGAGAAATGTTTTACTGTATGGAGTACGAGACATGCTATCTCCCAGAGATCTATCCTTTATCTGCAGATTTTCACCACATACATTAATGACTTAATTAAAGGAATAGAGAATTGTAATCCAAATTTGCAGGTAACACTAATTTGGAAGGTAAAATGGTTTGTGTGAATGGGAGGAGCAATATAGTCATAGAGATTTACAGCATGGAAACAGATCCTTCGGGACCAGATATCCCACCCCAATCTAGTTCCACCTGCCAGCACCTGGCCCACATCCCTCCAAACCCTTCCTATTCATATACCCAAGCAAATACCTCTTAAATGTTGCAATTGTATCAGCCTCCACCACTTCCTCTGGCAGCTCATTCCATGCACGCACCACCCTCTGTGTGAAAAAGTTGCCCCATAGGTCTCTTTTATATCTTTCCCCTCTCGCCCTAAACCTATGCCCTCTAGTTCTGGACTCCCCGACCCCAGGGAAAAGACTTTACCTATTTATCCTATCCATGCCCCTGATAATTTTGTAAACCTCTATCAGGTCACCCCTCAGCCTCCGATGCTCCAGGGAAAATAGCCCCAGCCTGTTCAGCCTCTCCCTATAGCTCAAATCCTCCAACCCTGGCAATATCCTTGTAAATCTTTTCTGAACCCTTTCACAACATCTTTCCAATAGGAAGGAGACCAGAATTGCATGCAATATTCCAACAGTGGCCTAATCATTGTCCTGTACAGCCGCAACATGACCTCCTAACTCCTGTACACAATAGTTTGACTAATACAGGCAAGCATACCAAACACCTTCTTCACTATCCTATCTACCT
>NC_057718.1:21480935-21495749 GCF_004010195.1 Chiloscyllium plagiosum | reverse complement strand
GATCTTCTTCCCGACCTCTCCGCCCCCACCCCAGTCTGACCTATCACCCTCACCTTGACCTCTTTCCACCTATCACATTTCCGACGCCCCTCCCCCAAGTCCCTCCTCCCTACCTTTTATCTTAGCCTGCTGGATTAACTTCCCCCATTCCTGAAGAAGGGCTAATGCCCGAAACGTCGATTCTCCTGTTCCCTAGATGCTGCCTGATCTGCTGCGCTTTTCCAGCAACACATTTCCATCTCTGATCTCCAGCATCTGCAGACCTCACTTTCTCCTCATTCCTGAAGAAGGGCTAATGCCCAAAATGTCGATTTTCCTGCTCCACGGATGCTGCCTGGCCTGCTGTTTTTCCAGCACCACACTTTTCAACAATATTAACGTGTCCATTTCTGACGGAGCCCTTAATTCCCTCCCCCCTATCTTTTTATCTCAGCCCGCTTGGCACGCCAGCCTCATTCCTGAAGAAGGGCTAATGCCCAAAATGTCGATTCTCCTGCTCCACGGATGCTGCCTGGCCTGCTGTTTTTCCAGCACCACACTTTTCAACAATATTAACGTGTCCATTTCTGACGGAGCCCTTGTTTATCCATGGAAAAGTACTTGGATCATTAATGATAATTTTATGCCCCATTTACTTTCCAGAGCTGCTTCAAAGAGAAGCAATTGCTTAGTAGTTTGGAACCCCTCTTCCTATGAACTGTAGAGAAACATCAGGATTCATAAAATTTTGAAGATACTGTCGGTTAGTTCTGATTGTTACCTTGGCAGTGCCCTCTTTTAAACCCTGAAATATTGTGGGGCACCAGCAATTTGAAAATGACACCACTAGCTTTGTGTCAATTTCTTTCTCTTTTGTACATTGGATCTGCTATAAGTAAAATCTGTTCAGTAATGTATTTAAATGCAACTGAGCGATGGGGAGAGGATATTACAATGTGCAAATGTCAATTTAGGTCGATTAGGACTCCTTGATTATGATGATGTGGAGCTTACTAACCTACAGAGACAGATTCTCCATACAGAAGATAAGTTAGGCGTGCCAAAGGCATTGTCTGCAGCAATCAGAATAAGTCAGTAAGTATATTTGTTTATGTCTCTTACTTTCTTTGATCACTCTAAATTGAAAAAAAAGGTTTCTTTTTGGGTACAGCTTCCATTGTTGACAGATTTCAACAGCATACCTGTAACATTTGTTACTCATCAGTTTTCTCCCTTTACTAAACCATTTTAAGGTATTGTTTCCTTGATGGAATATGGGTTGCACGGTTGTAGGTCACCTTCTGGAAGCTCACCAAATCAACTATTGTTCATGTAAATTATGCTGTGCCTTGTACATGTTACAGATTTTGTTGTTCCTCTGAGATGGTTGCATATCCAGAAAAAGTGATAGATTGTAAATGTATTGAAGCAGTTTTTTTTCTTCTCTTTCTTATACCTAGGATCTTGTGATAGTCATACAGCGTGGAAACAGACTGTTCAAATAAACTCATCAGCGCCAACCAGACATCCCAATCTGACCTAGTCCCATTTGCCAGCATTTGGTACATATCCCTTTTAACCTCTTCCTTTCAAATACCAATCCAGATGCATTTTAAATGTTTTAATTATACCCACCTCCTCCTCTGGCAACTTGTTCCATAATGCATCGCCTGCGTAAAAATTAACCCCTCAGGTCCTTCTTTAACTCTTTCCCACCTTACCGCAAACTTATGTCCTCCAGTCTTGGTCTGTCCCACCCTCGGAAAAAGAACTTGGCTACTCATTTTATCCATGCTCCTCATGATTTTGATAAACCTCTAAGGCCACCCCTCAGCCTCCGCTCTAGGGGATAAAAGCCCCAGCATATTCTGCCTCTCCTTTTAATTCAAACCTTGCAGTCCCGGCACAACATTCTTGTAAATCTTTACTGCACCCTCTCAAGCTTAACAGCATCTTTGCTGTAGAAGGGCAACCAGAATCGTACACAGTATTCTAAAAGTGGCTTCTTCAAAGTCCTGTACAGCTGCAACATGATATCCCAATTTCTATATTCAGTGCACTGACCAATGGAGGCAAGTGTGCCAAACGCTGTCTTCACCACCCTGTCTACCTGCAGCTTCACTTTCAAGGAACTATGAACCTGCACCCCTAGGTCTCTTTGTTTGGCAACACCCCTGAGGCCCTATCATTAAGTGTATAAATCCTGCTCTAATTTGCACTACCAAAATGCAGCCCCTCACATTTTTGTACCTTAAACTCCATCTGCTACTCGGTTATAGAGTCACAGAGATGTACAGCACGGAAACAGACCCTTTGGTCCGACTCGTCCATGCTGACCGGATATCCCTTGCTGCAGTTTACTGCAGTCCTGATTGAGATCAGCTAATTCAACACAAATTACAAATGGAATCTAAGATCTTGTGTATTTTTTTGGCTAAGCTGCTAGCTAAATTTATCCTCACCTGGAGGGGAGATGAAATAGTTATGTAACGAATACTTATTGACTGAGTTTGAAAAAAGGAAAAACTTGCATTTGTTTGGTACTTCTTACGTCCTTGGGCATTATCAAATATTTTGCAGCTAACAAGTTACTTTCTTGAAGTGCAACACCCTGCTATGTAGCCAAATGTAGCAGTCAGTTTATGCAGTGTTAAAGTTAAATTAGTCATTCCGTCATTGACACTTAGAAAGCTACAAATGCCTACTCGGTTAGCTGTAAAAGATCCCATGATACTATTCAGTGAAGCTGTTTCTGGTGTTCTGGCCAACATTTGTCCTTCAAACAAATTACTAGTTATATTTAATTGCTGTTTGTGAGAACTTGCTGTATGGAAACGAGCAAATGCGTTTCCCACATTCCAACATTTTGGTGAGAATATTTCTAAAGTACTGCATTAGCTGAGAAGTGTTTTGACACGTCCTGAGGTAGTTGTGTGCTTTCTCTTGTGGTACTCCAATGTGAAGGCTATTAAAATGGTTTGCCAGGTATCAGAGAGATTTAACATTCACTTATTTACATTAGTCCCTGCATCCTCTAGGATTATGGTGACTTGACCTTGCATTACACTACAGACAATACAATATTCTTAAAATGTTAAAAAGGAACCAAAAGCTCCAGAAGCTAGAAATCTGAAACAAAGCTAATTGCTGGAGAAACTCAACAGTTCTGTTAGCATCTGTGGAGAGGAAACAGAGCCAGTGTTTCGGATCTGTTGACCCTTCATCAGAATTATGTTACAACATGGGGTTTAACCCCTCTATTAATTAAACCAAACACCCAGAAAAGCTCGCCTCGCCTTGTAATCTACAACAATATGCTGTTCCAATAAGACACTTTTAGTAAAATTACATCAACTTAATTTCAAAAACCACACAGTTGCTGTGTGGAGGGGAGCGAATCTACTTGAAACATAGAACGCTGAGTGGTCTGGATAGAGTAGATGTTGAGAAGATGTTTACATTGGTAAGGGAGACTAGGACCCAAGGGCATAGCCTCAGAGTAAAGGGAAAACCTTTTAGAACATAAGGAGAAACTTCTTCAGCTGGAGAGTGGTGAATCTATTGCAGTCATTGCCATCGAAGGCTGTGGAGGCCAGGTCATTGAGTATATTTAAGACTGAGATAGATAGGTTTTTGAGTATCAAGAGTTTCGGGGAGAATGGGGTTGAGAAACTTATAAGCCATGATTGAATGGCAGAGTAGACTTGATGGGCTGAGTGGCCTAATTTCTGCTCTTATTTCTTATGGTCTGATAAGCTGATATTGGAGACCAGAATTCGGCGAAAATGGGTTGGCTGTGCTGAGAGCAGTCCATGTGATGACAAGCCCTGGAGTGTGGGTGTGGGTGCAGCTAAAGGACATATGATGTTCAGGCCCTAAAATTTAACTTGATATTCAGTCTGAAGGCTGTAGAGTCCTCAAGCAGAAAGTGCGATGTATTTTTTTCACCTTGTGCTGAGCCTCATTGGAACACTGCAGCAGGCCTTAATGTTCTTAAAATGTGCCATTGATCCTGGACAATATGTACTTTAAAGTTTTGAAAGCTGTCTGATTGTTGCAAACAATTCTAGAATTGTTCAATCACAAGTCAATGGGGAAAGAGCAGAGAAGTGGGATTGATTCAATAACTGTCAAAAAGTCATCACAATCATGATAAACCAAATAGTTTTTTTTCTGTGCTGTATGGTTATAGTTTCCCTATTGATAAATTATTGATCTCCTAATTACATTAGCATAAATGCTAAGAATCCAGTCTTAACAAGCTTGGGTTCATTAACTGTTCATTCAGAGCATGTTTTATCTGTACTGTTAGAGAAACAAAATCTTATTTCAAGATTATTTTACAAATTATGAAAGGTTAATGTTGTTATAACTTCAGAATGAACAACTGCTTAAAAATGTAATTAGAATTCATTAAAATTTCTGAGTGCTACAAGTCCAATAGATTAATAGTAATTAACAGAGTATAAATTGTGCATTAATTTTAAGATATCATCTGTTCAAGACATCTTTTTGCTGACTAGGTTAGTAAGTTTGTATAAATTATTTCCAAGTAGAATATCATGATGAGATACATAATTTAGCTTTTTTTTCCAGTTTTGGTGCTGATTTAGAACTCCACATTCTCCTTTCAAATGACTAGTTGTTAGATTAGGGTTCCATAGTTATTAGCCACCCTCTAGTGCTGTGCACAGGTAGTCATTATTTGTGTGTAAATCTTGCTGGTAAATGCTTGATTGACATCCTTTTGAGCACTATCTTGCCCTGTTTTAATGCAGTTAAGATATTCCATTGGATGTCCTCCTGATAAGCGTGTGACTACTTCTTTCCTTTAACTTGACCAAATTACCCAATGTTTCAATTTATGCATTGCCAACTTGCCCATTATTATTAAAGTTTTAATTGGAAGTGTTCATTCGCTTCTTTATGATGTTGCAGTTTCAGGTAGCAGATGCTCATTTTGTTTTTTTTTTGGGGCTGTTTTCGGCCAACTCTGCCTTAAACCTGTTGCATTTTCTAATCTCCCTGAATTTTCATGTTAGGTATATTGCAGCCATTAATGTACAGTCAGCTTTTAATTATTTTCATGAAGTAAAGGTCCCTCGAGAGTAACCCTGTCATATGCATTAAAGTGCAACGTGCAACTTCCAACTCCTTTGCTTTTCTTACATTGACCATGTACATCATAGAATCATAGGGATGTACAGCACGGAAATAAACCCTTCGGTCCAACTTGTCTATGGATATCCCACCCCAATCTATCCCACCTGCCAGCACCCGGCCCATATCCCTCCAAACTCTTCCTATTCATATACCCATCCAGATGCGTATTAAATGTTGCAATTGTACTCCCCTCCACCACTTCCTTTGGCAACTCATTCCATACACATACCACCCTCTGTGTGATAAAGTTGCCCCTGAGGTCTCTTTTATATTTTTTCCCCTCTCACCCTAAACCTGTGCCCTCTAGTTCTGGACTCTCCCACCCCAGGGAAGAGACTTTGTATATTTATCCTATCCATGCCCCTCATGATTTTGTAAGCTTCTTTCAGGTCACATCCTTGAAAGGATTGACTGTTTTATGGCAACTAACGTTAAATCATTTAAAGTTTCCTGTGTTTAACCTATGCAGAATGTGAAACTACTAAAACAGATTTCCCTTTGGACTGTTAATCAACTGATAAAGGAGAGTTGCATTCCATCAGTTTGAATTATATTCAAAACTACAAGAGGTAAAAGGATTGCGCAGTAGACATCACAGTTCTTCAAACATGTTTTTCAGTTTTTATTGGCCTTCCACTTGCAGAATATGATGCGCTCCGTTGCTCTGTATAGGGCATTGCAAAAGTTTTAAAAATAATTCTGTCCCTTCTGATGACCTGGAGAAGCAACAGTCTTTCATGGGTTTCTCACTGGTCACTAAGATCAATTGTGCATGTTAACTTGTACCATTTTACCCATAACCACCTTGTCATCTTACTTCATTGACAGATGTGCAGGCATCTAACCATTTAGAAGGGTATCAGACAAACAAGTATTTTTTTAAATCAATGTATTAATTTTGAATTATTATTTCTTGTCCACAGGCTAAATTCAAATGTTGAATGCATACCATATCATTTTCAGTTGAGCTACAAGAATGCAAGGCAACTTATTCAACAATATCCTTTTTTAATGGTGGTTTTTGTGATGAGGATTAAAGTATTTTTGATTATTTAGATTATTCTTAACTAATTTCTTCAAATATGACATTGTAGTGGATTGCTCTGACAATGTCCCTACACGGTTTCTTGTCAATGACGCTTGTGTTCTGAATGGGAAGCCACTGGTATCAGCTAGTGCTCTAAGGATGGAGGGACAGGTAAAGAAATAATAACAAATACTTAAAACTTTTATTTCACAGATGTTTACATTTAAAGTGTTATTGATCTAGATTGAACAGGAGACAAATGGGTGGCCATGTTATAATGTTTTGTACACTGTAGACTAGTAATCTAGAGATCCCAGGTTCATATTCTTTCTCATGTATCTGCTTGAGTAAAACCAGTCAACAAAGGAATTTGAGTTTCATCTGAGGAAATCTTTTCCTGCTTCACTGACGTCAAATACAAACCTTTTAAGTAGCTTGCATGATAGATACTAGGATTTCTGAAATGGACAGGTTCAAGTCCCACCATGGCATCTGGAAGCTGAAATATAGTACTAGTCTCTGTAATGGCTAAATTGCAACCCATCAGATTTATCAATGTCCTTCAGGCAATGAAGTCTTCCATCTTTACCCACTGTGGTACGTATGTGATGCCAGACCCATTCAATGTGATTGAAATGGCTCATTGCATGGTAGGATAAACATTTGAATAATTTGAAATTTCTTTACAGTTTTGAATCTTAAGAATTCCCTACCCACAAATATAATGGAGCCTCAATCATTAATATATTAAAGGCTATTGGACAGATGTTTACTGATTCAGAGATCAGATAATATGGGGAATGAATGAGAAAGTCGAATAGAGGCAGCCATTATTCCATTGAATTATGGAATGGGTTTGAAGGGCTGATTATCTTCTACTCCTACTTGTCTTGTTCTTATACAAAACTGCTAAAGTATATTGGTCTCTTTTTGAGAGAAACTGAGAGGAAGGATTAATTTGATGATTACATGTCACAATGAAAGGAGTAAGAGGAAAGATGAGGTAAATTAGAATGTAGTTGGGAAATAGTTGGCTTTGTGGTTAAACCATAGAATTCCAACAGTGCAGAAAGTGGCCAATAGGCCCATGAAATCTGCACTGACCCTCCAAAGTGCGCACCCACCACCCACCCATAACCTTGTTTTTTTTTTATTCTGGCCAGTCCACCTAACCTACATATCCCTGGACACTATGTCGCAATCTTTAGCATGGCCAATCCACCTAACCTGCTCATCTTTGGACTGTGCAAGAAATTGGAGCACCCAGAGAAAACCAATACAGAAACTGGGAGAGCATGCAAACTCCACAGAGATAGTTGCCCAAAGCTGGGATCAAATCCAGGTGCCTGGTGCTGTGGGGCAGCAATGCTAACCACACTGCAACCGTGCTGCCATTAAAGTACTCATCATAATTGTTGTTTGTTTTTGACACTGAGGGTTTTTAGGTGGTAACCTTTTTATTTTGTTAACTTTTCAGCTCACAGTATATAACTACAACGGTGGCCCTTGTTATAGATGCCTCTATCCAAAACCACCTCCAGCTGAGACTGTAACTAATTGTTCTGACGGTGGAGTCTTGGGAATAGGTAAGACCATTAGAAGTAGACCACTTGGCCGCATTAACTTGGTCTGACATTCAATAGGATCGTGGCAGATCCAACATTTCTCACGTTCACTTCCCTGCCCTTTCCCCATAAACCTCGATTTCCCTACTGATCAAGAATTTATTTATCTTTCTCAACCTTAAATATACACAAAGATTCAATACCCGCAGCTCTCTGTGGCAAGACTCTTTTAACCCTCTTGAAGAAATTCCTCCTTATTTCAATTTTAAGTTGACATCCCTTTAATTTTAGACTATGCCCTCCAGTCCTAGGCTGTCCCATGAGGGAAAACATCCTCTCATTAATCTGTTTGTTTATATCTCTGTAGCTTGGAGATAGTGAGGATTGCAGATGCTGGAGAAGTCAGAGTTGATCAAGTGTGCTGGAAAAAAGCACCGCAATCAGGCAGCATCTAAGGAGCAAGGAAGTCCACCTTTTCGGATTTAACCTTTCAATCATGTGATTGCTGATATCGCTGATCACATGACCACTCCCAGCCACCCCCACTCCCAACTCCAGATCAACACTTGGCCCCAGCTGCAAGCTGCTGGGTATTCACCATCCTCCCCCTTACTGAAGACACCCTCATTACACTGTATGCCCACATCAACGAATTTCATATGCGTCACGATGTTGAACTTTTCTTCCATTGCCTTGGTCTCTGTGTTTCCTTTCTCAATCGTGACTCACATCCACCTTCCGAAGATGTCTTCTCCCACCTCCAACAAATTTCATCTTCTTGAACACCCTGTGCTGGCCTCTTACTCCCCTTGACCTCTACATCTTCAACTGCTGTCACAACATTAACTGCCTCAATCTCTTCACCCATCTCACTCACTTCAGCTTCCCATCCTTGCAACGCGCAGCCCTCCACTCCCTCCGCTCTAACCCCAACCTCCCCATCAAACCTACTGAGAAGTGAAGTGCGGTGATTGTATGGCGCACCAACCTATACATCGCTGAGGGCAGATGCCAACTCACCGACACTACATCCTACCGCACTTTAACCGTGACCTCACCCCTCAATAGACAATAGGTGCAGGAGTAGGCCATTCTGCCTTTCGAGCCTGCACCACCATTCATTATGATCATGGCTGATCATCCTCAATCAGTATCTTGTTCCTGCCTTATCTCCATAACCCTGGATTCCACTATCCTTGAGAGCTCTATCCAACTCTTTCTTAAACGAATCCAGAGACTGGGCCTCCACTGCCTTCTGGGGCAGAGCATTCCACACATCCACCTCTCTCTGGGTGAAGAAGTTTCTCCTCATCTCTGTCCTAAATGGCCTACCCCTTATGTTTAAACTGTGTCCTCTGGTTCAGGACTCACCCATCGGCGGAATCATGTTTCCTGCCTCCAGAGCATACAATCCTTTAATAATCTTATACGTCTCAATCAGATCCCCCCTCAGTCTTCTAAACTCAAGGGTATACAAGCCCAGTCACTCCAATCTTTCAACATAAGATAGTCCTGCCATTCCAGGAATTGACCTCGTGAACCTACGCTGCACTCCCTCAATAGCCAGAATGTCTTTCCTCAAATTTGGAGACCAGAACTACACACTACACACAATATTCCAGGTGCGGTCTCACCAGGGCCCTGTACAGCTGTAGAAGAACCTCTTTTCTTCTATACTCAATCCCTCTTGTTATGAAGGCTACATGCTATTAGCTTTCTTCACTACCTTCTGTGCCTGTATGCTTATCTTCATTGACTGGTGTACAAGAACACCCAGATCTCTCTGTACTGCCCCTTTACATAAATTGATTCCATTGAGGTAGTAGTCTGCCTTCCTGTTCTTGCTACCTAGCTTTCTTCACTACCTTCTGTACCTGTATGCTTACCTTCATTGACTGGTGTACAAGAACACCCAGATCTCTTTGTACTGCCCCTTTACCTAACTTGACTCCATTTAGGTAGTAATCTGCTTTCTTGTTCTTGCCGCCAAAGTGGATAACCATACATTTATCCACATTAAACTGCATCTGCCATACATCTGTTCACTCACCTAATCTGTCCAGGTCACCCTGTAATCTCCTAACAACCTCCTCACGTTTCACCCTGCCACCCAGCTTTGTATCATCAGCAAATTTGCTAATGTTATTGCTGATACCATAGAAGATTAGTCAAGCATGATTTCCCCTTCATAAATCCATGCTGACTCTGACTTAACCTTGCTATCCAACTGTGTCATAGTTTCATCCTTTACAATTGACTCCAGCATCTTTCCCACCACTGAGGTCAGACTAACTGGTCTATAATTTCCTGCTTTCTCTCTCGCTCCTTTCTCTCAACACCAAACCATCATCTCCAAGACCATCCACAAAATCATCACCTCAGGTGATCTCCCATCCTCAGCCTCCAATCTCCTAGTTTCCCAATCCCACACATCTCTTACCCAAAATCCACAAATCTGATTCCCCTGGTCAACCAATTGTCTGCGCCTGCTCACATCCTACTGAACTCTTCTCAACTTATCTCGACTCTGTCCAGTCCCCTTTCATCCAGGAACTTCCCACATATATTTGGACACCACCCACGCCCTCCACTTCTTCCATGACTTGGCGCCTTATACCTCATTTTTATGAAGAACAGCCAGTCCCTCTAAGCCCATATCCCCCATGAAAAAGGCCTCAAAGCCCTCTGTTTCTTCCTCTCCTGCCGACCCACCCAGTCCCCCTCCAATGGTGAATGGCTTAGAAAGAACTTGCAAGCAGTGTCATTCCCCTGTATCAGCTGCCTTTGTCCTGCTGGGCAGTGGTGGTTGTAGGTTTGTAACATGCTGTTTAAGTAGGCTTGGTGAATAGCAGCAGTGCATTCTGATTGACGAAACTGGTCCTCATCCTTCTTTCAATCCTCCTGCTTTCCACAACCAGACGGGTGGCTGTGGATACTTGCATGGGTCCCAGTTATGCTTGCCTCTTTGGATACATGGAACAGTTCCTCTTTCACAGCTACACTGGCACTATCCTCCACTTTTTTTCCTCTGCTACATCAATGACTGTATCGGTGCACCTCATGCTCCCACGAGGAGCTTGAACAGTTCATCCACAACACCAACACTTCCACCCTGACATCAAATTCACCAGGATCATCCCCGACGCCTCCCTCCCCTTCCTGAACCCCTCCATCTCCGGCGACTGACTTAACAATTGACATTTACTTCAAACCCACTGACTGCCACAGCTGCCTTGACTACACCCCCTGCCTTATCCTGTAAAAACATAATCCCTAGCTCCCAATTCCTCCGCCTCCACTCTATCTGCTCCCAGGGTGAGCACTTCCACTCCAGGACATTCCAGATGTCCGCCTACTTCCAGGACCATAACCTCCTCTCCCATGTTATTAACAGTGCCCTCAATCACACATCCTCCATTTCTTGCACCTCTGCTCTCGAACCCCATCCCCCAACTGCAACAAGGATAGAATCCCCCTGGTCCTCACATTCCACCACTAATCTCCAAATTCAGCGTATCATCCTCTGCCATTTTTGCCACCTATAGTCAGATCTCACCACTAAAAATATATTTGAAAATGTGTTGCTGGAAAAGCGCAGCAGGTCAGGCAGCAGCCAAGGAACAGGAGAATCGACGTTTCGGGCATAAGAAGGGCTTATGCCCGAAACGTCGATTCTCCTGTTCCCTGGATGCTGCCTGACCTGCTGCACTTTTCCAGCAACACATTTTCAGCTCTGATCTCCAGCATCTGCAGCCCTCACTTTCTCCACTAAAAATATATTTGCCTCCCTAGCCCTACCTGCATTCTATAGGGACTGCTCCCTCTGTGACTCCCTCATTAGGTACACACTCTCCACCATTCCTCTCTCTACACCTGGTTCCTGCTGCCATAAGAGGCAAGACTTGCACCCAGACCTTACCCCCCCACTCAACTCTGTCCAAGGCTCTAAAGGATCATTCCAAATTTGTTAAATCAGTTCTGATGAAGGGTTAAGCCTGAAATGTCGACTTTCTTGCTCTTCAGATGATGCCTCACCTACTATGCTTTCTCCAGCGCCACACTTTATCAACTGTACCTCTGTCACAACCTGACTTTCTACTGACTTTTTTTGTCATTTGCAGGTTTGATGACAATATATTCACTTCCTTTCTCCAAATTATTAATGCATATTGTAAGCAGTTGTTGTTCTAGCACTGAACTATGCAGGACCCCACTAGTCAAGGGTCACCAATCTGAAAAAGAACCTCCTTATCCCCACTCACTGTTGCCTGTCCATGAGCCAGTTCTCTATTGTACTGATAGCTAGTGACTAACAGTGTAAGTTAATTGTTCTATACTCTGGATGAGAAAAAGTGCTCATCCTACTTCATACTTGAATATCCTTGTAAGCTGAACACTTTGTGTTGTATCCATTTGGGAGGGAAATACAATCTGTAGGTAGTTAATGAAATTTTTGTGTCTAACTGTTCTCTGACCCTTCAAAAGCAATAAGCAAGTGTCAGGAAACAATTTTGCTTGTTACCCACAATCTTAGCTGTATTTTGTTGTACTTTTGGAAAACCACAAGATCACATTATCCAACCTTCATGAAGGCTTTCAAGGAACCAGTCTTCACCAATGATTGGCCACTCTGTGAAAAAGAATCATTCATCTAACTATGCTTAATTTTAAATGGCTGATACCTGTTTCTAAGCAATAACCAATACTGTGGCTATAGGAGCAGGTCAGTGCTAAGAATCCTACAGCAAGTTACTTGTCTCCTGACTCTCGAAAGCCTGTCCACCATCTACAAGGCACAAGTAAGGAGTTTGTCGGAATACTCCCCATTTGCCTGGATGAGCACAACTCCAACAGCACTCAAGAAGCTTGATATCACCCAAGGCAAGCAACCTTGACAGACTAGATGATTGGCACAGCAACCACACCTTTTCACTACCAACATAGTAGTATGCGCTATCTACAGGATGCACTACTGCTATTCACCAAGCCTACTTAAACAGCATGTTCCAAACTTACAAGCACTACTGTCTAGCAGGACAAAGGCAGCTGATATAAGGAAATGCTTGCAAGTTCCTTCTTAGCCATTCACCATCGTGACTTGGAAGTATAATGTCATTCCTTTTGTTTTTCTGGGTCGTAACCCGAGAACTCCCTAACAACATTGTGAATGTACCTATACCAAATGACTGTAGCAATTAAAGATTGCAGCTCACCTCACCACTTCAACAATATTTGGGGATGGGCAATAAATGCTGGTTCAGCCAGGGAGGTCTGCATCCCCCAGTCAAGTTTATTAAAAACAATGCAATTTATCCACTTCTTTATAATTGATGCCCTTAATTTACAAAACTGAATCACATCCTCGCTACATTTTTGCATCTTCAGCACTGCCAAAACTATCTCTGTAGCTTAGTTGAGACCATTCTTATCTATCTCTAGATCAAACACTCTTTAAGTAAAAGGGAGACCAAAGGCTATACTGTATTCAGATAATATCTGACCTATGTTTTGTATGAATAACATTATAAAAATCATAGTTTTGTTTAGCAGGACACTAAAATACAGAATCTTGTTCTCTGGCACTCGATGGAGATTGAACCCTTATGGAGTGCTTAAAGGCTATAGTCAAGTTTCTTTTCTGCCACCTTTCAATCACACCCAAATATGCAACATACTGCACTGGAACTCTGTCAAAAGATGTGTATAACAGTGTGTTGGAGTTCCTTTTTTGTTTAGTAAACCTTAATGCTTGAGATTCGATATTGACTCAAACTGCTGGCAATCAATAAAATCAAGTTTTGCAAAATTTGAGTTATCTGGATAGTCCTCTTCTCATGTTGCATGGCTTCCTGTCATTTTGTTTTAATGTTGTGTTCTCTTTGGGGCCTATTTTTCATTTTGCATCACAATTTGTGAATTAATTTTGGTTATACGCATTGTGATATCTGTTTTCATTGCAAATCAGCATCCCCATACTGCCTTCATCTCAAGCACACTGTCTGTTTGTTCTGTCTGTGGTCAAGGGGTCTTGCATCCCTCAAGAACCCTTTGGCCTTGACTCATTCTGACTGTAAGAATTTGCTGGAGTGGACAGACAGAGGAGTTTAGCAGAAAAGGTGATACGTGAACAGTGGTGAATGTTTAGGAGGGGGTGGTAGGTAATTTAATAAGGCAAGTTTGGTAAGATACACAAGTGAACTTGTTAAATCTCTCCGTGACAAACCCTCTGTAATTCTTATATCAACAATTACGCTAATATAATTTTCAGCAGTTAGTCAAGTCAAGGGGAAGACCCTTTGATCAGGGTTCCAGCATAGCAAATCCAGAGCATCCTCCAATGGCATTCCAGTGGTTTGGACATGGTCATTTGGCCACTTGGAGCATTAGGAATTAGGATCTTCTGACAGGTGAGCAGCTGCACAAAGGGCAGCACACCATCCTTCTTGACCAGGATCGGTGTGGGTCCACTACTTTTTGTCGTTTTATATAAATGATTTGGATGTGAACAATGGAGGTATAGTTAGTAAATTTGCAGATGACACCAAAATTGGAGATGTTGTGGACAACGAAGAAGGTTACTTCAGATTACAATGGGATCTTGATCAGATGGGACAGTGGGCTGAGGAGTGGCAGATAGAGTTTAATTCAGATAAATATGAGGTGCTGCGTTTTGGGAAAACAAAACGTAGCAGGACTTATACACTTAATGGTAAGGTCCTAGGGAGTGTTGCTGAACAAAGAGATCTTGGAGTGCAGGTTCATAGCTCCTTGAAAGTGTAGTCAGAGGTAGTTAGGATAGTGAAGAAGGCTTTTGGTATGCATTCCTTTATTGGTCAGAGTATTGAGTATAGGTGTTGGGAGATCATGTAGCAGTTGTACAGGACATTGGTTCAGCCACTTTTGGAATATTGCATGCAATACTGGTCTCCTTCCTTTTGGAAGGATGTTGTGAAACTTGAAAGGGTTCAGAAAAGATTTTCAAAGATGTTGCCAGGTTTGGAGGATTTGACTATAGGGAGAGGCTGAATAGGCTGGGGCTGTTTTCCCTGGAGCATCAAAGGCTGAGGAGTGACTTCATAG
>NC_057718.1:21454572-21480707 GCF_004010195.1 Chiloscyllium plagiosum | reverse complement strand
GTGGAAACAGGCCCTTCGGCCCAACAAATCCACACCGACCCTCCGAAGAGTAACCCACCCAGACCCATTTCCCTCTGACTAGTGCAGATAACACAATGAGCAATTTAGCATGGCCAATTCACCTGACCTGCACATCTTTGGACTGTGGGAAGAAACGGGAGCACCCAGAATAAGCCCACGCAGGCACGGGGAAAATGTGCAAACTCCACACACACTGTCGCCCGAGGCTGGAATCAAACCTGGGTCCCTGGCGCTGTGAGGCAGTAGTGCTAACCACTGAGCCACTGTGCTGCCCCATATGAATAGGGTTACTAGTTAATTTTGATAGTGCATGATGGAAAATGTTGTTTGCGATAGACAAAGTAGTAGAGCTTGAACCTTGTGAGGTGCGTACAGTATTAGAGGTAGTGAGTTTAAGGTATCTAGGAGTTGATGGTGGCACTTATACTGGCTTCTTCCAGATGGCTGAGATTGCTTTAACCCTGCTTGCAATCTTGGACCAGCATGGCATGATCTGGCATTGTGGCATTCTGGGGAAGAGGCCATTCCATTCAGCACCACATCATCCAGCCGGACCTCCAGGACACTGTCTATGAAGTGGGTCCCCTATTTCCAATGTCTAAGGCATGTACGCAGCCCCAATCTGTTATTGCTTTTTCAGATACACACAGGGTTTTAGCAATGGTGTGGAAGCAAGGGATGTTGGTGAGTTCTTGGACATTCGCCAAGTGATAAGTCATTTTAGGAACGACGTGATAAGATGGGTGGAAATTGGACATGAAGGATGCCATAGCAGTGTGGCAGATAATTAATGAGGCGAGCTTGATAAAATAAGGCGAGAGAACTCACTAGGCCTCCTGGCAACAAACCCTCCAGAAATTTGATGCAGCTCGGACTTGACCAAAACATTTTACAATATTCAGTCCAGAGAATTGTGGATAAAAGAATTTAAGAATTGGAACCTGTAACTCGTGGAGTACCACAGGCTTTTAATCAGGGGAATTGAAGGTTATGGGGGTAGGGTAGCAAACTGGAGTTGAGGAATATCAAATCAGCCTTGATCTTACGACTGTTGGAAGAATATGCAAAACTTTTCATTCCTGTTTATTCAAGCACCCTGGACTACAATCCATCTGAAATGGATGACTTATCCACCTGAAGCATTACCAGCCTCCCTACTATATCTTGTATGTCAATTTAATCTCATTCATCACCTGGACCTTCTATTTTGTCAGCATCCAATGCTTTGTCATCATCTGCTTCCTTCGTAAACCATGTGAGGAATTTCATAGTTGACAGTCTTTAGTGCTTACTGTAGAGTTGGTAAGAGATTCATGTTTCTTCTTTTGGGGAAAGCTCCAATTATTTGCCAATCGGACAACTGACGAACAATTGCCAGGCCTTTCATGGGAATATGATCCAAAGAGCAGGGAGGCAGCGACTGCTGAGAGAAATATGCCCCCGATAGGCCGAGAATCGTGGAGCGGCCCAGGGCAGAAGTAGGTGGTGTTGGTAGAGGTTGCAGAGGAGTGGATCTTTGCAGCAAGGGCAGAGGATGGCTTTCCATGGCATCAACATTGATGTATGGTCCCTCAATAAGGCATTGTATTTTTAAATTATTTGTTCATGGAATGTGGGCATTACTAACTCAGCATTTACTGCCTATTGCTAGTTGGTTGAGAGAAGTTGATAGTAAGCTGCCTCTTGAATTGCTGTGGTTTTTGGATTGATAGGAAGGGAGATTTCTCGTGACAGTCTAGGAATTACAAGATGGTTAATATGGTATGAGGCATGGGGGAGAACTTGCAGGTGGTAAAGTTTCCATGTGTCTGCTGGCCTGGTTGTAGAGCTTTGGGTTTGGAAGGTACTGTGGAGGAGCCGAGGTGTGTTACTGCAGTGCATAGTTTCTATGTAACAAGATTTCTGCCATTCCGCATCAGTGGTGAAGGGAATGAATATTGAAGGTTGGAATGGGGTGCAAATCAAGCGGGCTCCTTTATTCTGGATGTTATTAGCTTTTTGAATGTTGTTGGAGTTGCGTTATCTAGGTAAATGGAAAGCTTCCGTCCCAGTTCTGACTTGTGCCTTGTAGAGAGACCGGCATTTGGGATACAGGAGGTGAATTATTTGCTACAGAATTCCTAGTCTCTGATCTGCCCTTGTAGTCACAGTAATTCTATGGCTAGTCCAATTCAGATTATGGTCAATGGTAATCCACAGGATTTGGGGAGTGGATAATTGAGCAATGGTAAGGCCATTGAATGTAAAAGGATAATGGTTAGATTCTCTCTGTTGAAGTCAGTCATTGCCTGACTTTTGTAGGATGTTATTTCCCACTGGTCAGCCTGAACCTGCATGTTGTCCAGATCTTGCTAAATAAGGACAAAGATGGCTTTAGAATTGTAAGTCTTGAATGGTACCAAATGTGAAATTATCAGTGATGCTTACCACTTCTCATCTTAAGATGGGAGAGTTAACATTTATAAAGCAAGTATGTCTTTTTGAATGAGGGACCTGCTTATGTGAGACCTCAAGCAATCTATATAGATTGTTTGCCATGCTCCATGTGTGGTGACAGGCCCACTCCCCACTTGATTGCTAGCGGTGACAGGATGACACTCTTAAGTGAAAGGTAATTGCCCATGTAAAGGGTCGGTTAATGGCAGAATGGGGAGTCCTTTGTTATCAGAAAAACATTTTAAAGCAGCAGATTTCAATAAAATCTCAAACTTCAGCTTGATTTGTAAAAATGTGTCAAAGATTGATCTGGTCACAAATGTTTCCCCTTTAAACTTATATGTTGCAGTTTATTTTACTTTTGCACAATCATTTTAATATGATTTATATTCCCTGTATTTTTCCTCCTAATTTAAAAATATAATTCTTGTATCAGTTTGGCTGATCACTTTGTCTGTGGTATTCCATAAATATTTTGTGGAAGATGTCAAATTGCAACTTATGGTGGTAAAGTGGGAGTCTATTTTTGATTTTTTTTTGCCCACTAAAACTTTCTGGTTAACTTTTCCTGAGATCTGCCATTTCTTTGCTGCTGATCAATTAGGACTCCCATTATGGTGGGAATTTTTAAATTGGCTTTGAATGGGTAATAGAAAAGCTTTCATTGAAGCGCTTAAAATGCTGTTCTTGGATTAGGGAAATGAAAGTATAATTATTCTAAGATCTAAGCATACATGAAATTTATTGTAGAAACAGTATTGGTCTTGGGTTCAGAAATAAATCTTTGATCTTGTGAACTGCACTATTATGTGACTTTTAAAATTAGTTATCACTCAAATCAGTTGTGTTCAAGATGCCAAAACTGTATACAGATCGTTCTACTATAATGCACGTTTTGTTAACACAAGTTCGCTGTAATACAATTGACAAATTGCGGGCACTATTTCTACAGCTTGAACTTTTAAAATGTGTGTTGATGATTACAGTGCCAACAGTTTAAGTGCAGTTTCCAGAGTGTGATTTTTCTATAACGTGGAGTTGCACAAGAATACAACCATTGTGTTATAGAAGAACTACCTGTAAATGGAGAAAAAACATTTTTGATTTGGTATTTACGTGATAAAGTCACTTGTTTCCTTTGATTTATGGTGTGGTTTTTTAAAAAACGTGGTTGTATTATCAAGTGCTCTGCATCGTCATTGGGTCAAAAGAAATATTTGTCTTAAAAATTATTTGAAGAATGCTTTGTTGGCATTGTTACAAAGCATGTTTTCCAGTTGGAACATTTAACAGAACAACTTGTGCTTTGTGAGCTGTTTCCTAACTTGAGAGGTGGTAACTTAGTGTCTGATTTTGTACCTATCTTGCCTTGAGGCTGTTATATTTCTATTCATTTTTCTGGGGTGTGGCTGATACTAGCTGGCCAGCATTTATCACCTGTCTCTCATTGCCCTTGAGAAGGTGAGGGTAAGCTGCCTTCTTGAAATGCTGCAGTCCACCTGTTATGAGTTGACCCACAATGCCATAAGGAAGAGAATTTTAGGATTTTAACCCAGTGACAGTCAAGGAACGGCAATATATTTTCAAGTCAGGGCGGTGAATGGCTTGGAGGGGAACTTGCAGGTGTGCCCATGTGCTTCCTGCCTGGTCTTTCTAGATGGAAGTGGTTGTGAGTTTGGAAAGTGCCACGTGAGGATCTTCATTAAATTTCTGCAGTGCCTCTTGTATCAGTACACACTGCTGCTACTGAGGGTCAGTGATGGAGGGAGTGAATGTTTGTGGATGCTAATCAAGCGTGCTGCTTTGGTCTGGATGGCATCAAGCTTCTTGAATGTTAATGGAACTGCACCCATCCAGGCAAGTGGGGAGTATTCCATCTCAATCCTGACTTATGCCTGAACAGATGGTGGAGAGGCTTTGGGCAGGTAGGAAGTGAATTACTTACAGCAGTATTCCTCGTCGCTGAACAGTTTTTCGAGCCACTGTGACAATGCAGCGAGTCCAAATGGGTTTCTGGTCAATGGTAACCCCTAGAATGTTGATTGTGGGGGATTCAATGATGATAACACCATTGAATGTCAAGTTGCAGTATTTGGATTGTCTCTTATTAGTGATGGTTGTTGTCTGCCATTTGTGTGGTATGAATGTTACTTGCTCTTTGTCAATACAAGCAAGGATATTGACTAGGTCTTGTTGCATTTTGAACATGGACTGCTTCAATATCATGAAGGAGGAGTTGAAAATGGTGCTGACCATTGTGCAATCATCAGCGAACATCCCCTTATGATGGAGGGAAAGTCATTGAAGCAGCTGAAGATGAGTGGGCTTCGGACACTTCCCTGAAGAATTCCTGCAGAGATATCCTGGAGCTGAGATGACTGACTTCCAACCACTGTGACCATCTTCCTGCCTTTGTATCAGGTATGACTCGAATCAGGGGAGAGACTAGTTTTGCAGGGGCTTCTTGATGCCACCCTCTGTCAAAAGCAGTCAAGGGCTGTCAACTCTCAGCACACCTCTGGAATTCAGCTCTTTTGTTCATGTTTGAACCAAGGCTGTAATGAGATCAAGAACTGAGTGGCCCTGGTGGAACTCAAACTGGGTGTCACTGAGCAGGTTATTGTTCAACAATTGCTGCTTGATAGCACTGTTGATGACACCTTTCATCACTTTACCAATGATCGAGAGTAGAGTGATGGGTCGGTTATTGACGGGGTTAAAATTGTCCTGCTTTTAATGTACAGGACATACCTGAGCAATTTTCCACAATGTTGCATAGATGCCATAACTGTACTGGAACAGTCTGGCTAGGGGTGCGGCAAGTTCTGGAGCATAAATCTTCAGTATTATTGCCAGGATGTTGTCAGGGCCCATAGTCTTTGCAGTATCCAACTGTTTCTTGATAGCACATGGAGTGAATCGCATTCACTGCAGACTGGTATCTGTAATGCTGGAGACCAATGAAGAAGGTAGAGATGGATCATCCATTCAGTACACCTGGCTGAAGATTGCTGTGATCTTTTGCACTGATTGATTGAGGATGGGGATATTTGTGGAGCTGTCTTCTCCAGTGAGTTGTTCAATTGTCTACCATCATTCTTGACTGTAGTCATGATTTGGAGATGCCAGTGTTGGACTGGGTGATGTGTGTTGTGTGATTTTTAACATCATTCTTGACTGGATGTGATAGGACTGCAGAGCTTAGATCTGATCCGTTGGTTGAGGGATCACTTAGGGGTCTGTCTATCACTTGCTGCTGATGTTGGCATGCAATGGTCCTGTTTGATAGATTCACTAAGTTGACATCTCATTTTTGGGTATGCCTGGTGCTGGTGTTGCTCCTGCCCCTGCCATGCCCTCATGTACTCTTCATTGAAGTAAGTTTGATCCTCTGACTGTTGAGTGGGGGATATGCCAGACAATGGAGTTGCAGATTGTGCTGGAGTACAATTCTGCTGCTGTTGATGGCCCACATTACCTCATGGATGCCCAGTCTTGAATTGCTAGATCTACTCAAGGCCTGTCTCATTTAACACGATGATAATGCCACACAATACGATGGAGGTTATTCTCAGTGTGAAGGTGGGGCTTTGTTGGTGTGCAGTGGTCACTCTTGCCGATACTATCATGGAGCCAGCAGATTTGTAAGGATGCAGTCAAATATGATTTTCCCTCTTGTTGATGCTTTCACCACCTACTGTAGACCCAGTCCAGCAACTAAGTCCCTTAGGATCCAACCAGTTCGATCATTGTTGCCGAGCCACTTTTCATAGTGGGCATTGAAATCCCCCAGCCAAAGTACATTTTTGTGCCCTTGTCATCCTCTGCTTACTTCAAGTGTTGTTCAGCATGGAATATTGATTCATCAGCTGAGGGAGGACAGTACATAGTAACCAATAGAACATTTCCTTGTCCATGTTTAACCTGAAGCCATGAAACTTCATGGGGTTCAGAATCAATGTTGAGAAGTCCCAGGGCAACTCCCTCCTGACTGTATGCCACTGTGCCACCACCTCTGCTGGATCTGCCCTGCTGGTGGGACAGGATGTATCTAGAGAGGGTAATGGTAGTGTCTGGGACATAGTCATACTCACAGATTCATATCTCATGGACACGTCAGGCTGTTGCTTCACTTGCCTGTGAGGCAGCTGTCCCAGTTTTGGCATTAGTCCCCAACTGTTAGTGTGGAGGATTTTGCCACGAATGCAGGGCTGTTTGTACCATTGTCTTTTCCATTGCCTAGGTCGATGTTAGATGATCCATCTGGTGTCATTTCTCTGAGCCTTTGTAGTGATTGATACAACTGAATGGCTTGCTTGGTTATTTCAGAGGGCAGTTTGCAGTTGGAGCATTAATAGCTTTGTGAGCTGTTTCCTAACTTGAGAGGTGGCAAATTATTGAGTTGGTGTCTGATTTTATACCATCATGCCTTGAGGCTATTATATTTGCTCAACCTTGCTTTATGATTTATTCTATTTTAGATATTTTCTAATCAACCTGTTCAGAGGCAGTATTACAAACCCTTTGAATCCAGATCTCCTCCTGATTCTGAGAAAGTGGCACATCCATTGCACCACTTTTTTTTTATACTTGCCAGATCTGGTTATTGCCAGGAGGATCATGATACAGTGCATAGACATACTGTTTAGTGACAGACTGGGGAGTGGGCCAGTGGTGTTGTGAAGAGCCTTATGCTCTTGTCACTCACATGATATATTTCACATGTTTTAAGCAGATTTCCATTATGAATTTATTGAACAGTTCTGTGATTTTTCATGAATTGCCCAAAAAGTACCTTTTTCTTGTACTTAAGGTAGTGTTATTTCTATCTCTTGTCACCTCTGTCTCTGAAGCCAAACTGTTGTGACCCTGTTAGGGGCCATTAGCAAAGAGAAACCTGAAGGACCAGTGGAATTATGCCTCAAGATTTCATGTTTTCAAACAAAAGCACAAACTTTATTATATTTAGAATGAATTAAACAAGGAATTGCTTTGGAATTAAGCAATTTAGGCATATTAAGCAATATGCTTAACACTGTTAGTGTATTGTTGAGAAAAAAGATGTACTGTTGAAGCTTTTCACCTTGCACTAATTAGGACAGTTAACTTTGAAGCTTTTATTTACATTCAAACCAGGTAAGCCAAATCCATTTTTAAAATTATTCATTCCTAGGATGCAGGTATCGCTGGCAGGCCTGCATTTATTGTCCATCCCTAATTATTGTTGAAAATGTGGCAATGCCTTTATAAATGACTGTAGTAATTGCATTTAGATAATGATGTGATGTTAGGAAGGTAGTTGCAGGATTTTGCTGGCTATGTTTGAAACACAATGCTCACTTAACAAAAAAAGATATTCAGGTAACAGTGTCAACCTAACAATTTTTTTTCATATTGTAGTGCCTGGGATTCTGGGATGTATTCAGGCGCTGGAGGTGCTGAAGATTGCGTCAGGGATAGGATGTATCTTTTTAATTCCTTACCACTGTAAGGTAATAAAATGTCCCTGTGAAATGCACTAGTGCATTGAGGTACCCATTGATAAAAGTGCAGTTGCTGAAAGAAAACGTTTTTATAATGTTCACAGATTGCAAGTGGTAGCAGTAAATTCTGAAAAGCTAACGATCTGAGTTATACAACCAAGGTCAGTAATAACGAAAGGGTGATGCAGTACGATACTGCCCCCTTGTGGCAATAGGCAATTATTGGTTGTACCACCCAAGAAACTTCTCACCATAAAACCATTGTACAATATTTGAAAACAAAGTGAGGCATTAACATTTTTCATTCCACACCCAACTTCCAATTTCCTGATTTTCTCCATCTTTTTTTCCTAAATTGCTGGCTTAATTTGTAAAACAAAAAAAAATCACAAATTAATGATCTGTAAAGAATCCCTACAGTGTGGAAACAGACCCTTCGCCTCAAAAGGTCCACACCGACCCTCCGAAGAGTAACCCACCCAGACCCATTCCCCTATCCTCCTACTCTATGTTTTATCTCTAACCTCCACATCCCTGAACACAATTGGCAATTTAGCGTGACCAATTTACCTAATCTGCACATCTTTGGATAGTGGGAGGAAACCAGAGCACCCAGACGAAACCCACGCAGACACGAAAAGAACGTGCAAACTTCACACAGATCGTCACCCGAGGCTGGAATCGAGCCCAGGTCCCTGGTGCTGCAAGACAGCATGTTATATTTTTGCCAAGAACTATATGCTGTAGATGCTAGAAATCTTTTTTTTAAAACCAGAAAATGCTTAAAAATACTGTTGGCAGCATCTGCAAACAGTAAAACAAATTGGGTTTGAGATTAACAATCTTGCATGTTGGACTTGTATAATTTTGTTCCCAATTTCATTGTATGTTGTTTCCACCTTGAATGTGGGACGCTTAAAATGACAGGAAAGTAAAATACTTTGACCAGTAGCAACTTTTCTCCAGCCTCCCTCAATCTGATGGTAATTGATCAGATTGGCAATGATACTGCCAACAGTCTCATTGGCATAGATACTGTTCCTCTGCTGTCTCACCCAGTTGAACACTGTTCGTGTATGAAGACTTAATTGGGACTGACAGATTATTTGAAATGATAAAAGGATTGGATTATGGGAGATGAAATGATTCAAAGTATGCTTTAACATTTATTCAGTGTTACTATTAGTACTTGTGATGTTTGGTGAAATCATTGCAGATATTTGTTGAAGTCACAGGATGACCCTTTCCTTAGATATGTACCAGTAATAATAGTAATATCAAGTGATGGTTCCCTTTTTTTACTTTATTGTTTCAGCTAAATTCAGGTAGTTTATATTTTATTTTTCTCCTCTACTTTCTGGTGGACATGAACCATTCCCTGACCATAATGTTGTACAGCAATTGTGGGCTGAATGTCTATTCTACAGCAAAATAAAATCTGCTAATTCAATGCTTTACATAATCCCTATTCACATGCGATTTGATGATCAAGGCAAAGCCAAGTGATTCCCTAACAGGTGAAAAGTGACCTTCCATCGGTTACTCTGTATGAAATTGAGCAGTTTTCTTTTTTTAAACTGTCTGTGGGGATGCATTTTATCAGCTCCCAGCTGTATGCAAAGCTGAAATCTTACACTGGGAATAAATTAACCTGTTTCCTGTGACGGAAGTATGCTTTCCTAGCTTGGTCCTTAACGATAACCTGTTCAGCATCTTACAGCCAACAGATGTTAATATTTGATGCACTGGAAGCTCGATTTCGCACAATTAAGCTTCGCTCCAAGCAGCCAACATGTGCAGTGTGTGGTGACAATCCAACAGTGAAAGATCTGATTGACTATGAAAAGTTCTGTGGCTCAGCAGCAACAGATCAGGTTAGAAACTTATATTGTCTGAAAATAAAAAGCATTAAAGAGATCCAAAGGTGAAAGAGAACACTATATTGACATTGTAACTGCTCCATACTTCTGAATGATATAAACTCATCGTTATTGAAGAAACTGGTGAAGTCCAAGTTCATCAAAGCATTAAAGAGATCCAAAGGTGAAAGAGAACACTATATTGACATTGTAACTGCTCCATACTTCTGAATGATATAAACTCATCGTTATTTTCACTTTAAAGTTTGCATTTGCTGTAACATTTGTGAATATTCTATCATAATAATTTAATCTCTTGCCTCTATTTAGTTTACATTTCTGTTATTCCATTCATTTGGGTGCTCTAGCACTGTTTTCCAACTATGATTGAAAGAAGGTAAACTTGTTGGTAGATCCTTGGCACTGCTCTTCTGTAGCAGTCTGGGTCTGCAAGAGGGTGGAAACAGATGTGGGAAAATATAATTTTGCTTTTCGAGAGTTGATATGTCAGAAGGCTATTCAGCTATTTGCTTTATATTATCCATGAAATCATGGTTGATCTTTCTTGGTGGCTTCAAATCCATTTACACGCCATAAACCTTGATATTTTCCCTTATCAAAGAGCTATTGAGTGTAGTCTTCAATTTTAAATTGACTCCTTCTTCCAAAAGGTGTGGAAGCATAGTTCCAGATTTTAATTATCTGTATTATTTTCTGATTTTACGTCTGGCTGGCTTGATTTATTTGTAATTGTTGTGGGTAAATCTCCACAAACCTCCTTTTAATTTGGCTACTTGCTACTTCTTAAAAACTCTCAGACAATCAAATACTGAACCAATTATTTAAACATGTAGCAACCAAAATAAGACCCCTTGAGTAAGCAAGTTAAGCATCACAAGTGAACTTGGCTTTGTCTGATTTAGTGGTGGAATTTAGCAATGATTCCACCAACTGCCTGTCTCTGGAAGTGTACAGGGTTCGATTCTTGTGCAGTGCTGTTCTTTGAAGTTCTGCGACTGAATTATTCAGGCATTGAATTCTTGTACAAGTTATTGTCCTTTTAAGTATGTAATGTGATATTATTGATTACTCTTTTTTTTAGATTCTTTGATCCACAATATTTTAAGTTTGCAGTTGCCATTTTATCAGAAATATAGAATCCTTACAGTGGGGAAGCAGGCCATTTGGCCCATCAGTCAACATCAACCCTCCAAACAGCATTCCACTCAAACCCAGCCCCTTAATCTATCCCTGTAACCCAACATTTATCATGGCTAATCCATCTAGCTTGCACATTTTTGGACAGTGGGAGGAAACCCACACAGACAAGTCATCCAAGGCTGCAATCAAACCTGGGTTGCTGGTGATGTAAGGCAGCAGTGCTAAGCACTGAGCCACCATGCCAGCCCTTTTGTTCCTTGATAAATTTGGCTAACTGTTTGTTTGAACGCTTTAAGTTATTTTGCTGGGCAATCAGTTATCCTTTTGGCATAAAAAGATGTCATCAAGCAAATGTCAACAGTTTTGTTCATGTAGCTTCAACTCCTCCCAAACATGGCTAAATGCTTTCAATTCCTGTATACGTTTGCCCTTGTCTTTAAAAGTATATTCAAGACAGTTGTTATTCTTCTGTCTGTGTGTAACAGTTATCTTTGGATTCTTTCAATCAATGAACAGTTATTAAAGTTCTGAAGTTTATAATATCACATAATTATTCTCCCCTGTTCTGGATTCTCTTATTATTTAGTTTTTTTTTCAACTCCAGTGAATCCCTTTTTAATATTTGAATACTTAATAACATAGTCATAAAGTTATAGAGTTGTACAGCACGGAAACAGACCCTTCTGTCTAACTTGTCCAAACTGACCAGATATCCTAAACTAATCTAGTTCCATTTTCCAGCACTTGGTCTGTATCCCTCTAAACCTTTCCTATTCATGTATCCATTGTCACATTGTTGGTCTGGTACAAGGTTAATTTGCCTTTGAGTTTATTTTAGAGAGGGGCTAATTTGGCTTGGCTCCATTGTATCTGAAGTTTGAATGGTTCATTGGGGCCTCATTGTTCACCCTAACAGACAGTGCTTCAGGCCAAAAGCTTGAACGGTCTTTTGAAAAACTGATATAGTCAAGGTGGTGTGGCCAGCTCTATTGTTGTGCATTTCAATTCAGTTCAGCAGTGAGTTGAGTAAGAGTCACAGGGGAAACAGGAAGCCTTCTCTCGATGATTTCCAAGTGTAAGTTGCCTGTGCCATTGTTTACTGTTTGTGATAAGGGATGTGTGTATTGAGACTATTGCAAGTATTTTTGGAACAGCATGATTAAATTGGGTTTGGGTAGGATAAATTATCAGGTATTCTGTTTTCTGTTCTTTATGTTTCATACCATAATTTTTTTAAAAAATGTGTGTTTAAAACTTGGCAGACGATCCAGCTAATTTACTCCAGCAATATCCATTATACACCTAGCTAAACAAATAGCAAAGTTACAGTCAGCCACCAGCTTAAAAAAAGTTTTGAGGGGTCTGGCCTCATCCATAACAGATTAAGGGACGTTTGTGGGATTCAAACAGCAAGTGGTAGGTGTTAGTGTCTTTTACTTTGGGTGTTGATTTGGTTGGATTAAACAGCGCTCGGATAGCAATGGCTCTTTCAGTGACCGAGTAGTTTCTGGAGGTGGAGGAAGTGACCTTGGAGATTTTACAAAAGGCAAATAAGACCAAGCTGCAGGGTTGAAGCTGCCTCCTAATGGGAGGAAAGAGGAGATGATTTCAGCAGTTGCTCAGTATTTAGATTTGCTTGGAACACCATCCGGGTCTGCAGAGGTGGCAAGAATTCAATTGCAAATGAAGCAGCTTGAGTTAGAGGCGAAAGGGAAGGAAAGGGTGGCAGAAATGAAACATTTTGAGTTAGAATTAAAATCCGAAGAAAATGAACAAAGGGTTTAAGAGAAAAGAAAGAAAAAGAGAGAGAGTTTGAACTTCAGAAACTGACACTTAAAAAGGGAAGTCAGCTTAAGAGATAAAGGGTGAAGGTACGCTTATTGTGGAAGAGCAGAGAGTTAAGACTGCAAGGTTAGCAACTGAAGTGGCTGATGACTATGAGTTGGTCTATAAACCATGATTTGGCTTCCTGAATCAATTTCAATCCATGAGAGATAGAAGCCCTCCATTTCTTCCTCTCACACCGTCCCAACCAGTACCCTTCCACTGACTCCCTCATCTGCCTTGCTGAACTGGTCCTCACCCTTGACTTCTCCTTCCAATCCTCCCACTTCCTCCAGAGCAAAGGAGTAGCCATTGGCCCCAGCTATGTCTGCCTCTTTGTTGGATGCAGCTATGCCGTCCCTCACCTTTTTCTCCACAACATCGATGACTGTATTGGCACTATCTTGTGCTCCCACGAGGAGGTAGAACCACAGACTGAATCCGAATGTAGTTGTACATGTTTGCATGTTTATAGTTAGTTAATGTATATGTGTGTTTAAAGTACTAACCAATTTCTTTTTTAGGATTTTGAAAAAGAAGCTATCTTTAGATATTGATGGGTTTTTTTAAGGAAGAAGGTGTCACATTGCTGGTCTGGTACAAGGCTACTTTGCCCTTGAGTTTTTTTTCAGAGAGGGGTAATTTGGCTTGGCTCCATTGTGTCTGAAGTTTGAGTGGTTCATTGGGGCCTTGTGGTTTACCCTAACAGACAGTACTTCAAAAGACCTTTCAGGTTTTTGGCCTGAAAACTCGATATAGTCAAGGTGGCGTGGCTTGCTCTTTAGTTGTGCAGTTCAATTCAGTTCAGGAGTGAGTTGAGTAAGAGTCACGGGGGAAACAGGAAGCCTCCTCTCTGTCCTCCTTCCCTTATGATTCTGAACAGTAAGTTGTCTGTACCATGACCCTTACATTAAAATGTTGCCCCTTAGGTCCCTCTTAAATCTTTCCCCACTCACCCTAAACCTATGCCCTTGAGTTCTGGACTCCCCACACCGGGGAAAAGACTTGTCTATTTACCTTATCCATACCCCTCATGATTTTATAACCTCTATAAGGTCACCTCTCAGTCTCCGCTTCAGGGAAAACAGTCCCAGCCTATTCAGCTTCTCCCTTTAGCTCAAACCTTCCAACCCTGGTAACATCCTTGTAAATCTCTTCTAAACCTTTATCAGGTTTCACAATATCTTTCCAGTGGAGAATTGCACACAGTATTCTAAAAGTGGCCTAACCAATGTCCTGTACAGCTGTAACATGATGTCTCAACTCCTATATTTAATGCTCTGACCAGTAAAGGAAAGCATATCAAGCTGCCTTCATCATCCTATCAACCTGCGACTCCCTTTCAAAGAACTATGAACCTGCACGCCAAGGTCTTTTTGTTCAGCAACACTCCAGATCTTTTTTAAACTCTCAAGCAAATAGAAACCAAGGTTATGCCATCTGGCCTCAATTCAACCCATTAATTCTAACAAAACAATAATTTGTAGTGCCATGGTAGTGCCTCTACCTCTGGACCCATCTCTTCTATAAGATGTCTGAGCAGGTTGATTTAAAAATGTCTACAATTAAATCATTGGTTCTTACTGTTGAATTAAAATACCATTGAGTCGAAGGTCAAAATTCTATTAGCATTTTTGATTACATTTTGTAATAGGTTTAACTAATTTGTGTACAAGAGGACCGAAATCCTTTTGTTCCTCAATGGCTCCCAGTCTTGCCCCATGAAGAAGCATTCTTTTTTTACTTTTGATCCAAAACAGATAAGCTGTTTCCCACTTTTGAGCATCTATCACGTTTGCTCATTAATTCATTCTTTGATCCTTTTAATTTTCCTGTTCTCATGTATGCAGCTTAACTGCATTAACTTTGTATCATTTGAGAATTTAATTATATAACAATCATTTAAACAAAAAAAGATAAAGAACTGGAAATCAAAAACAAAATCAGAAACTTCTTGAAAAATTCTATTTTCTCTCCACAGATGGTGCCAAATCTGCTGAGTTAATGTTTTGGGTCACTGGACTTGAAACATTAACTCTGTTTTTGCTCCACAGATGCTGCAAGACCTGCTAAGTTTTTCTAGCAAATTCTGATTTTGTAACTATTCCTTAATGTCTTTAATATATGTCGTAAAAAGCTGAGGTTCCATTGCAGATCTGTGGGGAATAATACTTCCTTTAAACAATTGGAAGATTTCCTCCTTCCCTGTCTTCCAATTTTTTACCAACTCGATAGCTCCAATTTAGTGCACTTTAATGTTTAGTAATCTTCTGTGCAGAATCTTAATGGATGTCTTTTGAAAGTGTAATTGAGAATAGCCATCGATACTGGGTGGAATTCTCACCTGGCGAATTGAGAATGTAAAATCAATTTACCATTGTGTTGCAAACTTTTCATAGATGCAGCAGTACATTATGCTGCCACAAATATTCACCCTGACTAATAAGAGAGGAAGAGGAGTTTTCTGTTTGCGGTTTGTAATTAATTCATACTTGATTTTATATAAATGGTTTAAAATTTTACTAATAATAATGAACAGAAGAAATCATCCACTGCTGTCCAGGTGACCTGATAAAATGCACATAGAACTTTATAAATCAAAAAAGTACTCTGTTAGAAATGTGTTCCTATGCTTGCTAAAAAGTTAATAATATTTTCAGAAATGGTAGCTGGCTACATTCTGGGCAAGTCACTCATTGATGAATCAGAACGTGAGGGAGACTCAAACACATTCCTCTAATAGGTCGAGATAAAATCTGCAAATTGATACATTACTGTTATTCTTATCATTGTTGTTCATATGCATTGCATTATTTCTATCCCTTGGTATCTGTCAATTTGACTTGTACTGAGCCCAAGCCACAAAGTCAATCTTCTGTTTTTTTTTATGTTAGGAGCACTGGATTAAATGGGCAGGGACAAGAAAGTGATACACGTTTAGAGATGGAGAGCAAGGCTTAATGTGCACTTTCTATTAGTGTTTACTAAAGAAGAGGTGCTGATGAAGTATTAGCGGAAGTGGAGATGGGAGAGCTGTGAGTGAGGTGTAAATTGATAAACAGGATGCACAGGAAGTGATGGCTGTACTTGCAGTGGGTAAATTGCTGAGCAAATGGCTTGCAGTCGAGGTTGCAAACAGAAATGCAAGTGGGGATAATAGTGAAAAGACTTGCCATAGTCTTCCAAACTTCTCGAGATACAGGAGAAGTGCCAGATGATTGAAAAGTGACAAATGTGACACTCCTGTTTAACAATGAAGGTAAGGATGTTTCTCCTAACTATAGTCAGTAAGTTTAATATTAGTAGTGGATAAAGTTTGAAAAACAATTGTCAGGGAAAAGATCAACAGACTGATTGATAGATTTTAATTAATGAAAGCGATCCAGCACTGATCTGTAACGGGCAGATTATATTTTGTGAATCTGATTTCAATTTTTCATTGAAGAGATAGCGAAAAGGAAGACAATTGATGTTGTTAGCATGGAAATAAAGGGTTGGACAGAGTATGACAAAAGGTTGGTTCAGTGTTAGCTTGGTTTAAAAATGACATATATAAATGAGTTGGATTGTGGGATACAGAGAAATTTCAATATTTGCATTCAACAATCTCTAAGATGTATAAATGGTAAGGATGGTGCCAACTGACTCTCATTGGATAAAGACTAGGAAAATGGACAGACAAGTGAGAAACTGGAATTTAATAGAGGAATCTGAACTGATGAATTTTTGCAATAAATGTAGATAGTATGCACTTAGAGGCACAATTTAAAAAAAAAAGCCAAATTATTTTCTTGTGCCATGAAGACTGATTCTATATTGTTGCTTAAAAGGAAGGAACATCCTAAGGAATGCTGGATAACTTTAGATATAGTATTCTTAAAATTCCTTATGAACGCTTGATCACAAGCTTTTTTACAGTGTTTTTCTGGATAAACTTTATTAGCAGCCATAAAGCTAGTTGAAAGATGTTTGCAGGTACGAGGTAAAGGAATTATGTGGGACTAGAAGATCTACTGAAATCAGTGACGTAAGTATAAGCACTAGGGCCCTTATTGTTTCTGATCAACGGACTTGATTCAGAAACTCAACACAAATTAGTCGGATTTGCATGTGTAACTAAATTGATATGGTCAGAGTAGTGTAGCGAGTGTGTTGCTGGAAAAGCGCAGCAGGTCAGGCAGCATCCAAGGAGCAGGGGAATCGATGTTTGGGCATGAGCCCTTCTTCAGGAATGAGGAATTTCCAAGAAGGGCTCATGCCCGAAACGTCGATTCTCCTGCTCCTTGGATGCTGCCTGACCTGCGCTTTTCCAGCAACACATTTTCAGCTCTGCAGTCCTCACTTTCTCCTAGAGTAGCGTAGCGAGTCAAGATGTCATTTACAGATGGTATTTAATGAACCAGTGTGGATATTGGGAGAAGCTTGAGTTTTATTTCAAGTTAAATCACAAGCACAACAATGGAACGCAGATTCTTAGAGATAAAATGTTCAGGTCGATTGTCATTAAATATATCTGCATGTTTTTAAAATTAGATGTTCAATGATCTACCTAGCAAGACTGTCTGTTTGGAGTTTACACATTCTCCTCATGTCTGCGTGGGGTTTCTTTGGGTGCTCCAGTTTCCTCCCACAATCCAAAGATGTGCAGGTTAGGTGAATTGGCCATGCTAAATTGCCCATTGTGTTCCGGGATGTTTAGGTTAGGTGCATTAGTCAGGTGTAAATGTCGAGTAATGAGTTTGAGTGGGATACTTTTTTGGAGGGTTGATGTGGACTTGTTGGGCCGAAGGGCCTATTTCCACGCTGTAGAGATTCTATGAAGAATTCACTGGAAATATTCCAAACTTCTAAACACACAAAATGTACTTCAAACATTGTCATGATCCCGTGCCATTCACCCAGCCTTTTCTGAAAGTTGTGTTTTGCCAGTACTAGTTAGAATAAATGCATCTGCCAGCTTTGTATTTCCTTGTCTTCATACAAATCCATTATGTTGTATTCCAGTAAATAAGGACCTTCAATCATATTCATTTAGTACTATATCCACCAGATGGCCATGGTGGACACGGCTAATGGAGTTGTCAGCAGTTCAGCTGATATTTTCACATCTCTATAGAGTCCTGTATGTTCATCTGAGAATGCTCTTTTTTCTGTATAGTTATAATTTCTTGAAATCTCTAAAAAAAAATTTAATTGGTTTGGAGGTATGCAATTGTTGGCAATTAGTTTTATTCATTCGTGGGATCAGGGCGTCGCTGGCTGGACAAGCATTTATTGCAAATCCCTAATTACTCAGAGGACAGTTGAGAATCAACCACGTTGCTGTGGGTCTGGAGTCACATGTAGGTCAAATGAGGTAAGGGTGGGAGTTTTCTTCCCTAAAGGACATTAGTGAACCAGATGGGCTTTTCCAACAATTGATTAATGGATTTGTAGTCATCATTAGACTTTTAATTTAACCATCTGCTATGGTGGAATTTGAACCTAGGTCCCCAGAATATTACCTGGATCTCTGGATTAACAGTCTAGAGATTAATGCGACTAGGCTATCACATTCCGACTTTATGGAGAGTTTTTGAAAACCGAGATGATAGCATGTTCTTGTACAATTTAAATTATGTCTCCTAAGTAGAAGAGGTGGTGTAACAAAAATGCCTGTCCTATGATTCCTTTATCCTATTCAAATCTGCAGTAAACTATTAATGTGTATGTTATCTGTATAAAGCTCTATATCCTGTTAGTTATTCTAACTCGTGATCTCTCCCATTTCCTATACTTTCCAATTTTAGTGTAGGACACTTCATTTATTAACTGGAGAACAAAGAATAACTGTACAGGTAAGATAAGCAATTTTAACTTCCATATCAAGTATTTTCTACTTCATTGTATATGAGTTTATCAGTAGAAGTATTGCAGCTGTATTTGTCATTGAAAACATGTTGATATACATGTTGTATATGCCTGATAATAAAACAAAGTTTGTGTTGATTTACGGAGGCAAGTTTTCATGTTGCAACTTACTTTGAAGTTCATAAACTGACATCACCCACAGGAACCTATTAAATTGTTCACAAAGTCTGGCTATTAACAATTATTTTTTTCTAATCAATCATTTCAGGAATATAAACAGCTTTTGGATCAAGGTGTTCCTCATATTCTGGTAGATGTTCGTCCTCAGGTGGAAGTTGATATTTGCAAACTACCTCATTCCATTTGTATCCTTTAAATTTGTTTTGATGATCCTTTGAATTCTGGTAGGCTCAATGCTGGAATAAAATTAACAAGTGAAGAAGCTAAATAGCCTTCAAATTTCCTTTCATGTTTGCATTAAAATTTCAAAATTATGACCTCAAACATTACTACTTGGGTGTTTTTGCAGATTGGTGTTCAAAAGTACAACAGAATAAACATTGTTCTTTTTAATTAACCCATGTACTGATAGTGAAAAGTATTGTTTTTCATGCTAACCAGACAAATCATACCTTACGTTAGCACATTAGGGTAAGAAACAAAATGCAGCATAGTGTTATAGCTTGAGGAGGCGCAGAGAAAATCACCTCAGACACTGAAAAGGCAAATCCTCAACCACTGTGTAAAAGGTTGTGAATTGGTCTGTCCACAACCTTGTATCATCAACACAAACCTGAAAGAAAACAATAAGTATCTGTGATCCAGATTTGTGGCAGAACTGTGCTTCTGACAATTTTTATTCATCCTCTCTACCCATAATGTTTGTGTCTGGTCTTGTCTTTTTGTGTGTCTAATTGTATGTGTATTGGACTTTTAAAAAGGGGTTAAAGTTTAAACTAAGGAGCAGGAGAATCGATGTTTCGGGCATAAGCGTTGATTCTTCTGCTCCTTGGATGCTGCCTCACCTGCTGCGCTTTTCCAGCAACACATTTTTCAGCTCTGATCTCCAGCATCTGCAGTTCTCACTTTCTCCTAAAGTTTAAACTATACAATTATAGATTGGCGAATCAACTTGTCCACTTATTTCCATTGATTAAAAATAGTCTGATTACAATGAGTAGTTATTTTGCTAATAATAGAAAAAAATCCTGATTTGTACATTCTGTTAACCTGAATTAAACAGTTACATAGAATTGGGCAGTTTGATGGTTTAATCCATTTTTTACATTTGTGATGCCTTTGGGAATAGTGGATTTGATTTCCAACAAACTACCCTTGTGAGTTATGACAGTAATTGCTTTAAAGGTAACCATTGTAGCTGTAAACTATCTATTTTTTTATTAATATATATTCTTGTTTTCAAATGCAAAGAGCACAGTACAATTGTTTCCTATACATGATGCCAGATTTTCCATTGGCTAAATTAGAGGAAAAGAATACTGAATACATGAAGCTTTTACAGAATCGCATCATCACAAGTAGAAAGGAGGCAGTAGATGAAACAGCTGCTTTCCCAGGTACAGTTCTTCCTGCATATAAAGTATACTTTATTATGTACTGGGCCTTACAAGTACAAACAATTGTGGGATTTATCTATTTAAAAGCTGAGAGCTTAACATGAAGGAGCTTTTGCAGAAACACTTGCGGTTCATTTGTCCTTGAGCTGTGTTTTCCAGTGTCTGCAATTCAGATATCCAAATTCCAATTATGATAGGGAAGTAAAATCGCCAGAATATATAAAGTTTTCTTTGTTAGTAATGTCTAAATCTGCCATTGCACATAACAGGCAATCTTTCTTCTAAATTTGAAGGAAAGTTGGACAGAAACTTCAGTTAGTTATAACTAGACAGCAAATTCAGTACCAAGGCAATTACACTTATATTTTCTAATATAAGTACAGTCGAGGCATTAAAATCTAAATATTTTTGGTGTAGTGCACAATGTATTATGTGTACAAACACTTATTAGGTTTTACATTTACGCTTTTCCTTCAGAATTCTATACTGTGCTTTTAAATTCAGAGTCACTGAATTGTTATGGTACTGGAGGAGGCCAGTTGGCCTATTATGTTTCAGCTGTCTGATCATTTTGACTTGGTGCCAACCTCTTGCCTTTCGCCCACAACTGTCTGTTGTTTCTATTTAAATAGTCATCATCCAATGCCACCTTGACTGTCTCAATTAAACCTGCCTCCACCACACTTACTCTCACCGGGAGAGCATTCCAAATCCACACCATTTGGTGTGTGAATGGTTTTTTTTTCACCTCGCGTTTACTTCTTTTGCAAAACACTTAAAAATGCGACCTGTTTTTACAAACCAGAACAGTTTCTCCCTATTTATGCTATCCAGACCTTCTTGATTTTTAAAACCTATATTGAATCCCCCTTCTCTAAGGAAAATAATCCCAATTTCTCCCTCTACTTGAAATTGATTATCCTTGGAATTATTCTTGCAAGCCTTTTACTGCACTGTCTCAAATGGATTCACATCAGTTCTAAAGCATGGTGCAGAGAACTATACACAGTTCTCTAGCTGAGACCTAACCACTATTGAATATTGGTTCAGAATAGCGTTCCTGCTCTTGCACTCTGAAGCTTATGTATAATATACTGTATGTTGTATTAAAAGCTCTGTTTACCTGTTCTACCACCTTTAATGATATATATATATATATATATGTGTATATATACACACAGGTCTTTTTGCTGGTCTACCATCTTTAGAACAGTACAGTTTATTCTGTACCATCTTTTTTTTGTATTGAAGTGTGTCACCTCACGACAAACCTTCCTCCAACTTGAAAAGTACCTATTAACCATTACTGTTCCTCCTATCACTCTTCCAACTTTATATCCAAGTTGCTAGTGTCCCTTTTATTCTGTGATCCATCACTTTCTTACAAGTCTGTTGTGTGGCGTTGTGTTGAGCACCTTTTGAAAGTCCGTGCACATGTCAACAGCCTTGCCCTCATCAAGCTCTGCTATTTCTTTCAAAGAAAAATAATTCTAAGTTATTTAGACAGGATTTTCCCTTAACAAATCTGTGCTGCCTCTTTTGAATTAACTCATTTTTCCACATGACTATTCATTCTATCCCGAATAAATGTTTCTAGATATTTCCTACCACCAAAGTTAAACTGACTGGTCTGTAATTGCTGGGCCTGTCTTTACAACTCTTTTTGAATGAGGGCACACTGTAATTCCCAGACCTCTCACCACCCCCAAATCAAGGAAAGATTAAAGGTTATTGCCAGTGCTTCTGCAGTTTTCACTCTCTCCCTTCCTTCAGTTTCCTTGGATGCATCTCATCTAGTCCAAGTACCTTACCAACTTTGATTTCAGACAGCTGACCCGAAACCTTAACCTCATCAATTTAAAACCTTTCCAGTGATTGGGTTTCCTTCTCTGACACCATGGCTTAGGCATAGGGAAAGGCAGTTAGAAAATATTAATTTAACACCTTTTTCAATGCTACTTGTCTTCATATTTATTTCCCCTTTTTTGTCCTGAATCCATACTGCTCCTCCTGAATTGCCAACTCTTCCTAATCCTTACGTATTTTTACTAACATTGCCAGTCTTTTTTCTGAACACCTGAACCAGGAATATTTAACACCCAGGCATGTTCTGCCTTGAGCCAGGTCTCCTTAATCACCACTGCATCATAATTCCACTAGGCAATCTGGACCTGTCGTCTTAACTATATCCATTTGTTTATCTACAGCAAACTTTGTTTAACCAGCACTTTAGGAAATGCCACTCTCAATAAACTGTGAAAAATTATTGCCAAGTTTACTCTATTATTCTGTCCAATTATTATAGTTTTTAAAATTTATTTACCTCAGTGTAAACCTACTTGTTCAATTGAATGGCCACATGAAATATCAATGCAGAGTGACAGCAACATTACAGTACTTGCTGTTGTTTCAATTTTGAGTCAATTTCTCCTCAAATACTACAATTTACTGTGATGTCCGAGTAGTCAGTTGAAGGTGCAAGTGAGAAGGCTCTCTGCTGGTGATTTTTATTTAAGTGATTAATGCTGTAAATAAAGTATAACAGTGATGTGTATATCTTCTGCATTACGTTTCTTTTACATAGTGTGTTTTTTACATTGAATATGTGGATCCCTTGATTATTTGGTATATTTGATCAACTGGCATACTGCTGGTCCCAAGGGTGCCAGTTAATAAAAGTTTGTTGCATATGCACTATAGACATTGTTACTGTTTCCTTTGACTCCTCATATCAGTTCTCTGTTCTAGTGCTATCAACCTCCCAAAATGTTATGCATTCTGATATTACTTTCTAATATACTCTCCTGGTTCTTGTATCCCTGCTGAGTGAGGTTAAACCCCAAAAAAGCTATGAGCAATATACCCTGGCAAGAACTCCATCCCAGATGCAACCTGAAAGTGAAAGTCACTCTAATCCCAGGGGACCATAGACTACTGTCTCATTAGAGGGAAAACACATCTCGGGCTAGATGCAAAGTTGAGAAGGTGGGGCTTTAGCACAGCCAATACAGTAATTGTATGTGTAATGTTGCTGTGGTTCTGCATTGCAAACCAGCTGTTGAGCTAACTGAGTTAATTGCAATGAGAACCATAATGGTCACCATTAAATTAAGTTGTTTTTAAATTAGAGTTATTAAAATTTGAATTCAAATTCATGCTGTGGATGAGATGTAAATCCAATGTATTCAGAAGATCCTTTCGAAAATATGACCCTTCGTTACAGTGCACTCTACTTTTTTAATTGAATGCACTTCCTGCATTTTCTGAATTTCTGATTGCAAATGTTATGTAGTATGATTAATTGAGAAAATAAAATTTAGGTTTTAGCAGAATTAAATTGTTTTTAATTTAACTAATATACTGTCAATGATTGGACTGTTTGCTGGGTTGTTATTATCTATGCACCAGTGCAACAACACTTTTTGATTAGGATTTAGTGGTAAAAGATTTTCTGACTTATAAATTTACAAATCTATAGATTTTTGTCAAAGTTTAACACAGAAACATAGGAAATAGCTGCAGGAGTAGGCCATTTGGCCCTTCAAGTCTGCACTGCTATTCAATGTGATCGTGCAATCTCAATATCACATTCCCACTCTCTCTCCACATCCTTTGGTCCCTTTAGCCACAAGGGTTATGTCCAGATCCCTCTTGAATATATCTAATGAACTGACCCCAACAACTTCCTGTGGGAGCGAATTCCATAGGTTCACAACTCTTAAGTGAAGAAATTCTTCCTCACCTCTTCCCTAACATTGGGAACACTCTTCCCGCATCTAGACTGACCCCATTCTTCTAGATTCCAGCAAGTATAAGCCCGGTTGATCCAGTCTTTCCTTATGTCAGTCCTGCCACCTCGGGAATCAGTCTGTTGAACCTTCGCTGGAATCAGTCAATAGCAAGAATGTCCTTCCATTGTTTAGGAGACCAAAACTACACATAATATTCAAGGTGTGGCCTCAGCAAGGCCCTGTATAACTGCAGCAGGACATCCATATTCTGAGACTCAAATCCTCTCGCTATGAAGGCCAGCATGCCATTAACTTTCCTCACTGCCTGCTGCACCTACATACCAACCTTCAGTAACTGTTCCAACATAACACCCAGGTTTCGTTGCACCTCACCTTTTTCTTAAACTGCTGCCATTCAGATAATTGCTTTCTTGTTTTTGTGACCAAAGTGGATAACCTCACATTTATCCACATTATATTGCATTTGCCAAGTACTTGCCCATTCAGCCAGACTATCCAAGTCATCCTTCTGCCTCTGAGAATCCTCCTCACCACACACACTGCCACCCAGCTTAGAGTCATCTGCACATTTGGATAAATAGCTTTCAATTCTTTCATCCAAATCATTAATGTATATTGTGAACAGCTGGGATCCCAGCATTGAAACCTGTGGGACGCCACTCGTCACTATCTGCTGCTCTGAAAAGGACCCATTTACTCTAACACTCTGCTTCTTGTCTGCAAACTTGATTTCTGTCTGTCCTGTCTGCCAACCAGTTTTCTACCCCTTCCTGTCTGCCATGTTCTCTATCCATGTCAATACGTTACCTCCGATACCATGAGCATTAATCTTCCTTCCTAATCTCTTATGTGGAACCTTGTCAAAAACCTTTTGGAAGTCCACATACACAACATCTGCTGATTCACCCTTGTCTGCTCTTCTGGTCACATCCTCAACACATTCTAGAAAATTTGTCATTTGTTAATTTTAAACAAATGTTTTAATGGAAAAGCATTAAAAGTTGACATTCATTAATCTATGCACTTAAACCATAATCTAAATTTTAAACCACTTTGAATGATTTTAACATATTGTGGATGTGTGCCTATTAAAATGAAGACACATGATATGCAAACCTGTCCCCTTAAGGATTAAGAACATCTGACGTGGGAACATGCCTTCATTCAGAGAATGAGGAGATCTGCATTATAAATGTTTTCAGCGTACTTCACACTTCCTGACCAATCTACCACATTACTTTTTTGGTAATAGAGAAAAAGAGCTCTCAGACATATAAATTGTTTGCCTAATCATTTAACATTAGGACTCTTGAGTATTCATATTAATGGCATAAATGTATTCTTTTGGATTGTGAAATTAACAATAGATAATTTATATTTGTTAATAACTGAAAAATTCATGTTCCAAAAAACCAGTGTCTCCTCTTGCCATTAAGTTATGCTTTTTGTTTCTTTCAAAATAAGCATAATGTTAGCTTTTGGAGTGACTTTTTTTTTATGACTGGTTTGAAATCTTTGGTATACATCTTTGCCTTCAAAATATTCAACGAGGTAGGTTCAACTGCTTCATTAGGCAGGGAATTTCAGAAATTCACAACCCTTTGGTTGAGAAAATTCTTCCTCAACTCTGTCCTAAATCTGCACCTCCTTACTTTGAGGCTATACCTTCTTGTTCTAGTTCCAGCCGCTAGTGGATGTAACCTCTGCTTCTATCTTGTATATTCCCTTCATAGTTTTGTTTCTGTAAGATCACTACCCCTCCTAAAATCTTCTAAATTCCAATGAGTATAGTCCCAGCCTACTCAATCTCTTCTCATGAGCCAACTTCTCAAACCCAAAATCAACTTAGTAAACCTCCTGTGCAGCCCCTCCGGTGCCAGTACATCCTTTCTCAAAGTTTGGGAGAAGATTTGTAGCTCGGGTGCTCGTAGCTCGGATCATCAACGCCACACTCACAGGAATCCGATTCACTAGAGAGGAAGAAAAGGACAACCAACTCCCATTCCTAGACATGATGGTACAGAGAACACCGAGCGGAGATTTCACTACAAAGGTATACAGGTATAAAGCCACAAACACAAAGCAAGTCCTAAACTACGAAAGCAACCACCCCAACACACACAAAAGAAGTTGCATCAAGACACTGTTCAAAAGGGCCACAACACACTGCAG
>NC_057718.1:21439371-21454546 GCF_004010195.1 Chiloscyllium plagiosum | reverse complement strand
ACGAAGGACCCGATACCCAGCATGAGCAAACCAATGTAGTGTACAAAATCCCATGCAAGGACTGCACAAAACACTACATAGGACAAACAGGAAGACAGCTAACGATCCGCATCCATGAACACCAACTAGCCACGAAACGACATGACCAGCTATCCTTAGTAGCCACACACTCGGATAACAAGCAACATGAGTTCGACTGGGACAACACTACTATTATAGGATAAGCCAAACAGAGAACAGACAGGGGATTCTTAGAGGCATGGCACTCGTCCACAGATTCAATCAATAAGCACATCGACCTCGACCCAATATACCGGCCACTGCAACGGACAGCTGGAACTGACAACCAGAAGCAGCAGGTACAAATCACTATAAATGCCGGAGGAAAGATCACAGAAGCGCTTCACAGGAGGCTCCCAAGCACTGAGAATGTCACCTAGACAGGGGATGAAACGTCTGCAACACGAATTCCAGCTCGGCGAACAGAACCACAACATCCTTTCTCAAGTAAGGAAACCAATACTGTACACAGTATTCCAGATATGGCCTTACCAGAATCTTATACAGTTGCAGCATTACTTTTCTATTTTTAAACTCTATCTCCCTCGCAATGAAGGACAATACATCGTTTTAAGCTTCATACAAGATTTAGAAATATTTTGAGGTTTGTTTTTATAATTAGCATTTCATAAATTGAGAAATCCTTGTGTTTAAAATTTAATATCACAGATTCACATACCACATATGAAACTAAGTTTAGGTCTTCTTCTGAAGTCCCTGCAAATGTTGCTGAATCCACTTCAAGAATTAAAGTAAGAGCTAGAGTATTGTATAGTGCCTTCAGTCTAAGGAAATAGTTCATGAGAGGCTTGTCTTTTATATTTTAAACAAAAAACTGTCAACTTCAAGCTTCTTGAACCCAGTGCTAAATCTCAGCTTGCTTTCAGGAGAGAAAATATGATATTATACACAATTATTGACAGGCTATGGACAAACCTTCCTTCCATTTTTTTTGAATTCTAGCTTTGTACACTAAATTGATTTAATGCCAATTTGTAAGGCTTTGAAATGAGTGGAGTGGGGCAATGTGTTTTCAATCACAGAATGCAACTCATGTTGCTTCAATTGCCCTTTGATGGCTTAACAACTTTGCAGCAAATAAATTCTGCCAGAAACTTCAGAGCAGGTCTAAGAGGCAAACTGTGTGGTTGTGTAGAAATGTAATAGTGGAGGATGGTTGAGTCACACTACTTTTGTAGTTATAGCCAAGGTGTGCTCAAAACTCTTTTCTCCTACAATGATTTGTATGGAAAGGGCATCTGGGTAATGATGTTGATTTTAAACGCTTTTACACAAAGGTTTAGCGGATACCTACTTCAAATGTAACATATGCATAAAGTAGGTGTAAAGCTAAAACTTGATTCATCTACGCGTCTGTGATGATGAGGGAGAATGGAAGTCGTACATGTGAATATGAATCTTAAGTCTTCTCACTCTGTGGTACAAAGCTCCTCTTTCAATTAAACCACTATGCTGGAGCTTAAATCCCATTTCACATTGCATTTTCCCTTTGTTAATTAACTTAATTATTTTGATGCATTACAAAATCAGAAACATTTTGCCTGAAAAATGATAAACAAATATTTTCCCAGCAAGCTCACATTAACATTAAGTATAAAATATATTGGGATCTTGAATATTCTCATCAACTTATACACAAACTTAAAAAAAAATTAATGTTCATTTTTTTACTTATGGATTTTAAAAGAAGCTATCAAAACATTTATACATTCAAACTAATCCAGGCAGTGTTAAAAACGAACCAAAAACAGTCTAGTAGTGGTGTTAATTAAAGCAGAACTTTTCATATCATTAGCAAATTGTTGGAGATCTGTGAAATTTAAGAACATTTTAATATTTTCTGATGTTGAGGGCTTTTGCGAAGATCTGTAAATCGGATTATGAATAAGGTAGTTGGTTAGCTTGCTGAGCAGCTGGGCTATCGTGCAGCCATTTCATTGCCATTCTGGGTAACATCATCTGTGCTACTTCAATGAAGCGCTGTTGTTCTGTCCCGATGGTTTTTATATGGCCTGTTCTGTTGGGGTGAGTGTCATTTTTGGGTCTTCTCTGTAACAGTTTGTACACGGAGTCTATCTCTGTGTTTGTTGATGTCCTTTTTCAATGAAAACCAGGCTTCCAAGAACACACATCTCTCTCTCTCTCTATCTCTCTCTCTCTCTCTCTCTCTCTCTCTCTCTCTCTCTGACATGTCTCTGGTTAACTTGTTCTAGAATGATTACTTTGTCATAGTTCAGTTGATGGCGCTCTTGGTCTGTGTGTACAGAGTGTGTACCTGAATTTGATCTTTCAAAATACATCACCTCATATTTGTCCAGAAGAAACTCCAATTGCCATTCCTCTGCCCAAATCAGCAATCTATCTACATCCTGCTGTATTCTTTGACAATCCTTCTCACAGAGGCAAAACATTTTGACACAATGCCTTTGCTCTTTCTCTGGCTATCTCCATCTCAACATCCCTTCAATATTGAAATGGCATTTTGGATCCCAAATCCAAGTTTTGGAGAAGGACGTAACCTGCTGATTAAGGTAAAACACAAGGCTTTGATGAACATGAAATAGATTTGCTTTTCTATCATTCTATTGTTCCTCTCCAGTTACAGAATTTAATAAAAACCACATTACATGCATGTTAGCTTTTATGTCCTTAGCTTAAATATATTTATTGAGTTCTTGCTTGTAACATAATAATGTGGAAGGGTTGCCTAAAGGAAAACTAGTGAAACAATAATATAAACAAAAATCTTTGTCATGAGTTCTGTTTTTCAGGTAGTGGTGTCTCCTTAAGAAAAGCAAGGTATAAGAGAAAATTAAAAGACAATAAAGTTCTAGAATTAAACTGACTTCCAGAACATTACAAAATCCAAGGGCTGTTGAGTAGTGAGGCTCTATTAAATTTTAATGAATTATTTGAGGATGTCACTGAGTGTACAGATGTAGGGAATACAATGGGAGTTCTGCCAAAATTGTCACCTTTAAGAAAATCACTATTTGTACCCCTAGCTGTTTCTATCCTGTTTTTGTGTTTGATTTTATGTATGCACATAGTACACATAATAGCAAGGAGGTGATGTTAAATTTAGCCAAGACAATGGTTTGACAACAGTTGGGAGATTGAAAAAAAATTTACATTAGCCAGATGTCTTATGGCCAATTAACTATTGTTTAAAGTATTGTTATTAGTTTGTAGGCAAACAGCAGTAAATTTGTGTGCGCAAGGTATCACTGAGTTCCATGGTAGACAGTCAATTTTGGTCATTAGTTAATGCAATTTTCTGACTCACGAACATGAATGCTTTCAAACGAAAGTTAATAATTTCATGGAATTTTACGAAACCTATTACATGAAGGATAATAGAAAACTTATAAATGTACATGAAGTACATATTAGAACTATGCCTGACATCAGTCATCAGGACAGTGCTGGAGTGGAGTTCTTGACAGTGCACTTAGAAAATTATAGTATAATCCAATGTCTTCATGATTGTCCTACAACAGGTATTTGACAAGTTAGAGTTTTCTAACAATGTAACTATCAGGATAGAACAAGAGAATCAAGTGGATGTAGTATATATTATATACACTTATCCAAAGTGCAATGGATGCTAGGGCATTGACTAAATTTAAGGAGGAGGTAGACAAACAGGTTTTTAATTAGTAATAGATTGAAGGATTGTGGAGAATGGATAGGAAAGTGGAGTTGAGGGGAAGGTGAGATCAGCCATGATTGTATCAAATGATGGAGCAGGATTGAAGGGCTGAATTGCCTAGTCCTGCTCCAAGTTCTTATATTCTTGTGTTCTGATTTCCAAAAGCATTTGGTAAAGTGCCACTGGAAGCATTATAAATTACAATCAATACAGTAATTTTTAGTACATTGACCTCCCAAGGTCACGTGTGGCTGTGGATTTTTTTTTTGAAACTGGACCTAAGTGCGTTGGCATGATGGTAAGCATGCGCTGAACCTTGGAGGAACTCAGCAGCCATGCAAGTTAGAGGAAACACTCAATACAACAGACAGTTACAAAGGAAATGATCATGTTGTTAGGGAATTGAAGTACAAGAATAAGAAGTCTTGCTGCAATTGTGTAGTGCTTTGGTGATATCACGTTGGAGTCTTTCTAAGGAAGGATTGCATTGGAGGCGGAACAAGTTCTCCAGATTGCTTCCTTGGATAAAAGGCTGCCCTGTTACCGAATGCTGAGTAATTTGTGTTTATACTTGCTAAAATTTAAAGAATAAGGGATTATCTCATTGAAACATGCAAGGTTCTGAAGGTGCTTGATACTGTGCACTTGTTTCCCTTGGCTGGGAGTGAAATGATAAGTATCTTCACTCGGAGCATTGTTAATAGTTTGAATTGTCTACTGTAGAGAAATGTGGATGTTCTGTTATTAAGTATATTTAAGACTGCAATATATTTTTGGTTTATGAGAATAATGGGCTATGGGCTTATGGTCTTCTCCTGCTTCTATTTCTTAGGTTCTTATAGCAGGAATGAGAGGCTATAGTTATGAACAAGACCTTTGAAAAATATTTTATTTTTCTTTTAGAAAGTAGAAATTAAAGATGATCTGTAGAAGTATTCAAAATGATATTGTTGGGGGGGAGAAAAAGAACTGGAATAGATCTCATGAATCTGTTCTGCCACTCAGTAAGATCATAGGTGATCTAGTGTGGCTTTGACTCCACCTTCCTGCCTGCTCCCCACCTTTGACTTCATTGGAGATCAAAAATCTGTCTTGACTAATGTGAAATATTTTGAGTGGGTAACTAATGAAAGATTGCTTTCGCTAGTGAGAAGAGGTGAAAATTAATGTAAGTGTTTTTCACATATTAGCTTGGTAAAACATGAAATACTGTGCAGTTTTAAATGGTGTTAAATAATATGATATGATTGCAGTGTAAGGTGAGGAAGTTGGGTATTTGTGTGTGATGGGAGGAAGATGGGCATGGAGAAAGGAGTGAACAGAACACATCAAGACGATCTCCAGGTTTTCTATTCATCTCACCCATTCTCCCTCCCAAAAGTCATCAGCATAATAGCACCATTTCCCAGCTACTTTCAATTCTTATGGAGTGTCAGTGGACTCAAAATCTTAACTTTCTATAGATAACCACAAGATTGTAAGAAATAGGAACAGGAATAGGCCATTCAGCCCTCAGAGCCTTCTTGGCTATTCAGCAGATCATGGCTGATCCAATTTTCCTCATGCCTACTTTCCTGCCTTTTGTCTGTAACCCTCAACCTCCCCTACTAACCAATAATCTATAGATCTCAACCTTAAATATACATAGAGTCGTGCAGGCAGAATCTTTGTGTCAAGGATTTCCAAAGACATTCCATCCTGCGAGAGACAAAATTCCTCCTCATCTCAGGCTTGTCTTGGTGCCCCTTTATTCTGAGACTATTCCTCTGGTTCTAGACTCTTCCATGAGGGAAACATCCTCTCCTCATTTGCCTTTCAAGCCCATTAAGCCTCCTGTATGTTTCAATGGAACTTAAAAGAATGAGAGCTTACCTCAATGAACGGAGTCCCAACCTGTTTAACCTTTGCTTCTAAAACAACCCTTCCATACTGGGGATCATGCAAGTGAACCTTCTTTGATTTGACTTATTTTTGTCACATGTACCAAGGCAAAGTTAAAAGTACTTTTTTTATGCTAACCAGATAAATCTTACCTTTAATAAGTACATCAGGGTAATAGAATAGAATGCAGAATAAATTATTACACTTGCTCGTGATGCCACTGTTGTGGATGGAATCTCAGACAACAGCAAGACAGAGTACAAGAAATAGATGCACAGCTTGATGACATGGGGTTAAAGCAACAATATCTCCCTCAATGTCAGCAAAATGAAGGAGCTGGTTATCTATTACATGCAGTGAAGTGGAGGACATGCCCCTGTCTGTATCATTAGTGCTGAGGTGGAGTGGTCAAGAGCTTCAAGATCCTAGGAGGAAATATCACCAACAATCTATCCTAGTCCATCCACATCAATACCATGGTCAAGAAACTACACCAACCCCTCTGCTTCCTCAGAAGACTAGGGAAATTTGGCATATCCACAATGATTCTTACCAATTTTTATGGATACATCATAGAAAAGGTGCAGAGAAAGGTCACCTAATATGACAGGTCTGTTCATAAGTCTGATAACACAGGGAAAGAAGTTGTTCTTGCATTTGTTTGTATGCTTCTTTCAGACCTCTGTATCTTCTATTCAATGGAAGAAGGTTGAGGAGCTAATCACTGGGTGGGAGGGTCCTTCATTATGATAGCTGTTTTCCCAAGGCAGTAGCAAGTGTAGACAGAGTTAGTGGAAGGAAGGCTGGTGTTTGTGATGGACTGGGCTGTGTTTCCATCTTTTGCAATTTCTTGCAATCTTGGGCAGAGTAGTTGCCTTACCAAATAAAAACCAAAAGATGTGGATGCTGTAAATCAGAAACAGAAGTTGCTGGAAATATTCAGCACATCTAGTAGCATCTTTGAAGCAAAATCAAAATTAATATTTCAGGTGTGGTGACCATTCCTCAGAACTAATGGTAGCTCGAAAACTGTCAGTTTATATGCAGAAGATCAGGTGGGGGGGGAAAGAGGGTGAGGAGTAAATGATAGGTAGGAATAGAGCCCAAAGAGAGAGAAGAACAGTTGGACAAAGGAGTCGATAATGATCAGGCTGGGAGGGTGGATAGCTGGTAATGGGAAGTGTTACTGACTAACAATAGGTAGTGTGTAATGGATGACTTTATGATAACAAGACCTGGAGTATGTGGTAAGGGGCTAGGACATGGGGGAGTTCGAGCAATAGTTGCTTTTCCAGAAACTTCTGTTTTTGTATTTGCCATGCCAAACTGGATGTGTTCTATGGTGTACAGTGGAATCGCGATTATCTGAACATGATGGGCGGGCAGTATTTCTTTCAGTTAATCGATTATTCGGAAACTCGATTAAAAGGCTTTCCTCTGGGGCTCAATTTTAAAGTCTGCTCCCTATTCAGGAGACTGCAGCAGCACACAGTGTGCGAGACCCCACCACCAATACCCCCCCCCCCCTCTGCTGCTGCTGCCGCTGCCTTTGTGAGATAAATCTCCAAATAGCGCACAGACACGCACGCGCACACACACACCCACACACAACGTTTTACTGCAAATTTTTGACCGGTTTACTCTTTGCCCTGTGCAGGGCAATGTTGGAGAGATTATTCCTGGGAAGCAGGGCAGGGGGGTTAGGGTACACCCCTCTGTAGAACTCCAGGGAAAGTGTGAGGCGATTGTGTCTGTGAGAGAGAGAGGTGGGAGGTCAGTCATTTGGAGACGGTGCCTGTTTAATCCCTGTAAACAAAAGACACGATCACTGCTGGAAACACGTCTTTGATGTAATGTTTCCATCGGGACCTCGAGATCTCCTTCGGATAATCCGATTTTCGGATAATTGGAATTCAGATAATCGAGTTTCCTCTGTACCTATAAAAATTGGTAAGAATCATTGTGGATATGCCAAATTTCTGATATTTCTGAGAAAGCAGAGGGGTTGGATCTTACACCATAGTACAGAGTGGTTAAAGATGTTTGCAAATTCTCCAGCCAGCTGGTCCACTCAGGACCTGAATGTGTGGCTGGGGTCTCCATCCGGGCCAGTTGCAATCCGTGGGTTCACCTCGAGGCCAATCTGACATCTGCGGAGGTGACTGGATGCAGGTGCGCCCAAGGCTGTTGGGCCAGATGATATCATTTCACTGGCCTGTTCAAAAAGAACATTGAATACATTGAGCTCATTGGGAAGGGATCTGTTGTTGTCAGCAATTCTATTCAACGTTGTTTTGTAGTCCATTATATTGTAGCCTTGCCACATTCGATGTGTGTTCATTTGGTTAGTCTGAGACTCTAGCTTAGTCTGGTATTGTCTCTTGGCGTCTCTGATGGCTTTGTGAAAGTCCTACCGAGAACTCTTCTCTGAACTGCCTGAATTAAGTACTATAATTTCCTTAAAGAAGGGGACCAAGACTGATGTCAGTACTCCAAGTGTTGTCTCACCAGTATCTTTTACAGTTGCAGTAAGACTTCCTTACTCTTACGCTCCATCCATCTTGAAATAAGGGCCAACATTCCGTTAGCCTTCCTAATTATCTTCTGCACCTGTGTGCTAGCTTTGTGTTTCATACAGTATAAGTGCTTCCAAGTCTGTTCTTTTGTTATCCCTTCCAAAATGAACAGTTTTTCTTTGTTCCACATTACACTCCATTTGCCAACTTCTTGCTCACTTACGTAACCTATTAAGATCTCTGTAAACTGTTTTGTATCTCTCTTGCCTTTCTACATATTTTTGTGTCATCTGCAAATTTGACTACGTTTGCATCTTTCCTTTAAGTCATGCTGCCAAACCTGCTGAGTTTCTCAAAAACTTTGTTTTTGTTTCATGTTTTATCATCATCCTTATAACTCTATAACTCTAAACCTATATTTATTGTACCCCACAGAGCTAGGAGTTTGGCAATGAACATAAGTCATTTTTGCACTTCTGTGTGTAATTTGGTCAATTTTTGTATTCATTTTTTAGCTCTCCTCCACCAATCATCATTTACTGTGTTATTCCCTAATCTAAACATTGTTATCTAAATATTTTGTAATGACCTGGCAGAGAAATAATCAAGATTAATTGAGGTTGGCCTACTTTGTAGCCTTTATTTTTAAAAAATTGTTAAGTATAGGCACAGCACTTGGCACACAAACACACTTGTAATACTGCCTTTAATGCAAAACAAAGCTATCAGAGCTTAAGCCAAACAAAGCTGTGCCAAAATAAAATTATAAACAAACAATGATGAAAAGCTTGATAGATTTCTAGAACAGTCTTTATAGGAAAGGGAGATTGAGGGATTCAGTGAGGCAATTCCATGTTGTAGACCATAATGGCTAAAGGCACTGAGATTAATTGTGGCCCAAAAAGAGGTTGAAATCCGAACAGCAGAGAGCTATTGGTTAGGTTTTAGGATGGTTGCAGTTCCAGAACTAAGGAGGGGGTGACATCATGTAGGGCATTAAAAATTACTATTGGAGTTAAGAGAAATCACTATAGAATGAGCAAGAAAGTGGAAAATGGAATTCAATGCCGGTAAGTGTGAAATGGAATGTTTTAAAAGATAAAAGTAAGAATTATACTGTAAATGAGAGAAAATTGGGTAACATGGAACAATTAGATTTATGGATTCAGGTTCGCACAGCATGAAAAAGAAACATCTTGAATGCTAAAAATCTAATCAGATACTTGGTTTTATACTAAGCACTATAGGCCATAATGAATATGAATTACATATAAAACCTGAGAACAGGTGCAGGTTTTTAGTCCAGCAATAGAAAACACATTTTAGATGCAATTTGTGCTGCAATTGATGATAAAGATTTTATTTTTAAAAAGAGCTTGCATTCTGTTCACGTGGTGTGAACAGATCCATTATTGCAGAACCACAATAAATATTTAGACTGCTCTTTTCAGGATTAGAATTTCATTTTGTTATGTCTGGAGCTTAGTGTAGTCAGTCACCAGTGCTTCAGTACAAGTAATCTGATTGTCTCAAGTCCATGTGACCTGATAGGAGTATAATGCAATCATGTCTGATAAACCTGAATACTTCTGTTTGGTTAGTTGTGCTGCATGGGGATGGATTGAACATTTTCCTGAAACATTGTTATGGGTAACCTGAGCACTAAATTTAATCCAAGTTAATTTTGAACTCTGTGGTTAAAAATCTCATTCTCTGAACTGAGAGGTTAGAGTGAGCTTGTTTTTTGATAATTAATGCATTTGAATTAAAGGAAGAACAGAAAAAGCATTATTGCAAAATATTCTAATTTAACTACAGATTGATAGGTACTGGAGTGCCAGAAGTTGTGCTTTAATTGTAGTATAGATTGTCAAATGGAATAAGTGACATTTTATTTTAGGAATTTCTGTATTAAATATAAACGTGTACTGCCTATTCACCAATCTCAGCCCTCACTAGTCATTATCTGAGGATGAATCAGACTATTTCAACCCCTGAATTCTATTTGACCCTGAGCTGGGATTCTGACTCCCACATCTTCTATTACCAAGACTGCCTATACCATCTATAATATGGCCTATCTTTGGTATTGCCTCAGCCCATTTATTGCTGAAACTCTTATCTGTGTTTCTGTTTGTTCTGAACTCTAGTATTCCATTGCTCTTGTAGCTGACCTCTCTCATATACACCCTCTGTACATTTTGGTTAACTCTAAGCTGTGTGGCCCATATCCTAAATTGCCAAGTCACCAACACCCATCATCCCATCCACTTGTTATATGTACTGGCTACTAGTCTGACTGGGCCTCACATTTTAAAAAAACTGTTTACACCTCAAGTGAATCACACCTCTCTGTCATCTCCTTCACATCTATCACCTTCCTTGATTTTTGTGTTATTCCAATCCTGGTCTCTTTGTCATTGCTAATTTATAGGTTTCAACCAGGACAACTTTAGGCACACAGTAGGGATAAAGGGGTCTTTTTTTCAGGATGGCATCTCGTGAGTAGTGGAATTCTGCAGGGGTCAGTGTTAGGACCATAACTATTCATGTTTTACATTGTAATGATCTTGTGGAACTGAGAGTATTGTTAAGTTGGCAGATGATACAAAAATAGATGGAGAGACAGGTAGGTTTGAGGATGTGGGAAGGCTGCAGAAAGACTTGGACAGGCTAGGTGAGTGGGCAAGAAAGTGGCAGATGGAATGTAATTTGGGAAAGTGTGACACTATGCGTTTTGGTAGGAAAAGTAGAAGTGTCTAAATGGAGAAAGGCTTTTCATATCTTAAGCACAAAAGAGCTTAGGAATCCTAGTTCAGGGTTCTCTTAAGGTTCAGGTTCAGTTGGCAGTTAGAAAGGTAAGTGCAATGTTAGCATTCATTTCAAGAGGGGTAGAATACAAAAGCAAATATGTACTGATGGGGCTTTGAGATGGATCTCTGGTCAGATGGCACTTGGAATATTGTGAGCAATTTTGGGCCCTGTATCTAAGGAGGGATGTGCTAGCATTTGAGGAGGTGCAGAGGACATTTACAGGTATGATCTCAGGAATCTCACGCTTGTTGTATGAGGAGTGGTTGAGGACGTTTGTACTTGATGAAGTTTAGAAGCATGAGGCAATCTCAACTTACAGCATACTGAGAGGCCTGGATAGAGTGGATTTGAAGAAGATGATTCCACTAGTAGGAGAGACTGGGACCTAAGGGCACAGCTTCAGAGTAAAGGGATGACCCTTTGCTACTGAGATGGTGAAGAATTTCTTCAGCCAGAGGGTAATGAATTTGTGGAGCTCATTGCTGCAGAGGCCAAGTCATTAAATGTATGTCAGACTGAGATAGATGGGTTCTTCGTTAGTAAGGGGACCAAAGGATACTGGAAAGAAGCAAGAGAACAAGACTGAGAAACAGATCATTTATGATCGAATGATTGAGCAGACTCAATGGGCTAAATGGCCATCTGTATCATCAGCTGATGAGCCCTTTGCTAATTCTCTCTCTTCACTTCTCTTTCCTCCTTTTAAGATACACCTTTAAAGTCGGCTTGTTCAGCCCAAGTTTATGGTCACCTTTCATAATATTGCTTTTATGCTTCTCGGCATCAAATGTTTGATAACTTTTACTTCATCATAGACCACAAACATGCAAGTTATTGCCAAGTGTACACCACCTCTTCCTTTATCTTGGATAAATCAGTTTGAACTTCCATCAGCAGGGGGCACTCTTTACTAAACTCTCTAGTGTATGTTGGGTAGTATTTCAGCCTCCTATGAAAATAGTAACCAAAACTAATTTTAAAAAATCTACATTTCAAGTTTTCACAACATTTTCCTCAAATCATTTTGTTCAATACTGTATATTTTATCAGCGAATTGTTACCATTTATCATCAGAAGAGAGAGCTGCTGATCTTTTGAAAATGCTACAACATTTGTATTAGCCCTAACAACAAATTGGTCAAATGATAATCTCTAAATTTTGAGCCATTATTAATGATTTGTCTTGTAATGATAATGTTGTTCCAACAGGTGCAATGACCTAATTCCTTTTCCTTTAACTTAACAGTCTATGTTATCTGTAAACAAGGGAATGATTCCCAGAAGGCTGTTAAGATCCTGCAAGAGATACTTGACAATGAGCTCTCCTCGTTATCGGTGAAGGATATCCAGGGTGGCCTAATGGCTTGGGCTTGTAAGATTGATCCAACTTTCCCACAATATTGATTGCCTTCTCTTTCTCATGTTTCCAGCAATCATTTAACACAATTTTTAAAAAATTAAAATGCATTATTTATTCAATGCACTGTTAATTGTCAATAGATGCAAATGGGAAGTTATTTTAACATTCAGATTTATTTTGTTTGAAATATCAATGAAGGAAAGATAATGCATGTACTATTTTCTGTATTGGATGTATGTAAACTGGTTAATAAGGATGCAAGCAATTTGGCAATGAGATAAAAGTGTACAGAAAATCTCACTGGTTAGGGTTGATTAATTTTACTAAGTGTCTTGTTTACAAACCAAATGCTGTGCTGTCACATGACTAATTATGGAGTATTGAGAAAAAGTCAAAATTAATCCTTGTGATTTATTGGTCAATTAAATCTTAAATGGAGCAAATGACATATGCAGAAATTCTGACAATAGATGTTTGCTTTAATTTGCTACCACAGAAGCTTTTATATATTTTAACAATTATGACGTTGTCACAAGCATGGCAGTCCTGATACTATGGAAGTTAATGTAGCAATTCCTGTTTTTAACAATGGACCAGATTTCTTTTAAACAATATTCATTTGTGTATATAATGAAAATGCTGCCCTTAGGTTTACCACAAAAATATTAATTATGACATGGATTCCATTAATGTAGATAATGACATAACATCTGTTGGTATAGTTTCATCTCAGATGGGTAACCTATATTTCAAAAGGCCTGTTTCCACACTGCAGGGATTCAATTCAAAGCTGCCAGCCAGATCAGTTAGAATCTAGGGTGGCATGGTGACTCAGTGATTAGCACTGCTGCCTCACAGCACCAAGGTCCCAGGTTTGATTCCAGCCTCAGATGACTGTCTGTGTGGAGTTTGCACATTCTCCCCGTGTCTGCGTGGATTTCCTCCCACAGTCCAAAGATGTGCAGTTCAGGTGAATTGGCCATGTTAAATTGCCGTGTTAGGTGGCATTAGTCAGAGGGAAATGGGTCTGGGTGGGTTACTCTTTGGAGGGTCGGTGTGGACTGGTTGGGCCGAAGGGCCTGTTTCCACACTGTAGGGAATCTAATCTCATCATAAAGATGTACATCATGGAAACAGACCCTTTGGTCCAACTCGAACATGCCAATCAGATATTTGCAATTAATCTAGTCTCATTTACCAGCATTTGGCCCATATCCCCCTAAATCCTTTCTGTTCATATACCCATCCAGATGCCTTTTAAATGTTGTAATTGTACCAGCTTCCTGAACCTCTTCCCAGCTTATTTCATACACGCACCACTATGTGCGTTAAAAAGTTGCCCCTTAGGTACCTTTTTTAAATCTTTCCCTTCTCACCTTAAACCTGTTCGCTCTAATTTTGAACTCTCCTCCCCTGAAGAAAGGACCATGGCTATTCAACCTATCCATGCCCCCCATAATTTTATAAACTTCCATAATGTCACCCCTCAGCCTCCAATGCTCGAGGGGAAAATAGCCCCAAATTCAGCCTCTCCTTAAATGTTTTTTTTGTATAAGTGTATTTTTTTAATAAATATGTGCATGAAGAGCGTAAAATTTTATCTTCACCAATATAATATTACCATGGCGAATTCAGTTCCTGAACATTTTTCAGCTTTGTGGTGCAGGATGGATTGTTTGGAAGACATACTGAAAATTTAAAAATCGAAATTTGGTGTTTGTAGGAAACTATTTCATTTTTACAGCTACTCAGGCACTTTTCATTCTGTTATTTATGACTGACACTTCTGCTAATCAATTAGGAAATAGCAATTGTTGTTGCAGTTCTTGCTTAAGATTTATTCCGTAAACATACCTCAATTAATTAAACATATGAATTTATTAGATCTGTTTATTGTAAACAATGCATCCCAACCTATATCCTCCCACACCATAGATGGCATCATCACATATATTATATATTTATATGGTAGTATTGTAATCATGTATGACCAATGCAATTTTTAAGAAGTGCTGACACCTTTAGTTAATCAGACTTGGGAGTTTTGAAATTCTAAAAGTTGACATTGTGGACTTCGTGGATAGGAAAAAGTCAAGCAAAGTCAATCTTTCCAGTATCTGCCTTGTTTTTGACTGTTGCTTTTAAGGGAGAATATACACCAATTCCTAAGAGTAATCACTAAGGCTGAGAATAAATCTCTGGTCTAGTGCATAACATATCCCTTGTAATTTTTTCAGGTGCTTCTTTATCTTTAGTCATTTACTTTGTACAAAGAGCTGTAATCGGACAATACTTCTGTGAACCATACAATTATTGTAAGAAAACACTCCATCATGAACAGGATATATTTATAATAAAAGGGGATTTGACATTTTTATAGTCTGTGGATTAGTTGCAGAATTGCATACAGACACTTCTCTTGCTCAGTAGTTTCCTCCTGTTCAAAGTTTGTGAGAAGATTTGTAGCTCGGGTGCTCGTTGTTGTGGTTCAGTTCGCGGAGCTGGAAATTTGTGTTGCAGACGTTTCATCCCCTGTCTAGGTGACATCCTCAGTGCTTGGGAGCCTCCTGTGAAGCACTTCTGTGATGTTTCCTCCGGCATTTATAGAGGTTTGAATCTGCCGTTTCCGGTTGTCAGTTCCAGCTGTCCGTTGCAGTGGCCGGTATATTGGGTCCAGGTTGATGTGCTTATTGATTGAATCTGTGAATGAGTGCCATGCCTCTAAGAATCCCCTGGCTGTTCTCTGTTTGGCTTGTCCAATAATAGTAGTGTTGTCCCAGTCGAACTCACGTTGCCTGTCATCTGCGTGTGTGGCTACTAAGGATAGCTGGTCGTGTCGTTTCGTGGCTAGTTGGTGTTCATGGATGCGGA
>NC_057718.1:21437045-21439094 GCF_004010195.1 Chiloscyllium plagiosum | reverse complement strand
GATACCCCCGCAATTTCATCAACAGATGCCTAAGGAAAAGACAACGGAATGAGGACATGCTGCAACCCAAAGATCTAGCCACACTACCATACATCAAGAGCACTTCCGAACTGACAGCCAGACTACTGGGACCACTAGGACTCTTAACAGCACACACACCAACAGCCACTCTCAGACAACAACTCACCAGAACGAAGGACCTGATACCCAGCATGAGCAAAACTAATGTAGTGTACAAAATCCCATGCAAGGACTGCACAAAACACTATATAGGACAAACTGGAAGACAGCTAACATTCCGCATCCATGAATACCAACTAGCCACGAAACGACACGACCAGCTATCCTTAGTAGCCACACATGCAGATGACAAGCAACATGAATTCGACTGGGACAACACTACTATTATAGGACAAGCCAAAACAGAGAACAGCCAGGGAATTCCTAGAGGCATGGCACTCATCCACAGATTCAATCAATAAGCACATTGACCCGGACCCAATTTTCCGACCACTGCAAAGGACAGCTGGAACTGACAACCGGAAGCGGCAGATTCAAACCACTATAAATGCCGGAGGAAACTTCACAGGAGGCTCTCAAGCACTGAGGATGTCACCTAGACAGGGGACGAAACGTCTGCAACACAAATTCCCAGCTCGGCAAACAGAACCACAACAGTTTCCTCCTGTATTTGCACTATCCCTTGCTGCCTGACATTAATTCTTTATTGCTTCTTGGTTACAAATAGAATTTATGTTTTGACCTGCAGTTAATAAAGTCTTCATATATGAGAATATTAAAAATTGAGTGCAATGTAAAATTACAGAATCAGAATTGATAAGTATTGATATTATTGAAGCCAGAACTTAGTTGAAGGTTTTCAATTGTTCAATTTTACTGAATCAGTATTGTGAATTAATTCTTATTCAGCTGACTTATTAATACAAATCTCCCTGATCAGTAACTTTTAAGAATTTCAAATTTTAATTATTAACTGAAAGAATTCTGCCACAAATTTAATGCTTTAAGCCTAAACATCTCAATAGAACATTCTCCATTCTACTTTTATTTCCACCCAAATTTCCCTATATATGTCTACGAGCATCTCTTTTAACTTCTCATGGGACCAAATGCAATTGCACCAGTTTCAAGAATTCACTTTGATTCTCCTCCATGTTCACACTATTCCCCCAAGATATGACATTCCATGAGGTTTTTCCAAAAGCATCTTTCTAAGAATCCTTCAATCCCTTGTGATTATGGATAACCCAGATCAAGCACTAGCCTTTCTACATTCTTGCTCGGTGACTCCAAATTAGAAAAGCCACTGGTTCCTGATGGCCCTCTTCCAGACCATAGTTTCTGGCAAATTCTCTCTGCCTTCCCCAAAACTCTTCTGTACCTTGACTTCAACTTTCTTCAAGAAAACAAAAGAACTGCAAAACAAAACCCTCCGTGCAGTTTATTCCTTCATTAATATTTGCTTGCTACATCCTAGGTAGAGTTTTGAACTAATCCCCAGCTCCAAACATCTCATTGTTCTCAGGGCCCACATTGGTGTGCTGAGGAAGCTGTAGGTATCCTGTCTCCAAGACATTCAGATGTAAACCAGTGTTTAGTTTCCAATTGTTCCATGATAGGTAATTATTTCTTGAAGTTGTGATTGCGTTCCTATGAATTGTGACACTTGAAATGACTGTGAATCACAGGTTCCCTTAAATATCAATGTTAAAGCTGGAGTTTCTTCACAAAAACTACGTACAGTTTGAAATATACGACCATGTACATAGAACATAGAACATTACAGCGCAGTACAGACCCTTCGGCCCTCTGTTGCACCGACCTGTCATACCAATCTGAAGCCCATCTAACCTACACTATTCCATGTACGTCCATATGCTTGTCCAATGACGACTTAAATGCACTTAAAGTTGGCGAATCTACTACCGTTGCAGGCAAAGCATTCCATACCCTTACTACTCTCTGAGTAAAGAAACTACCTCTGACATCTGTCCTATATCTATCACCCCTCAATTTAAAGCTATGCCC
>NC_057718.1:21424298-21437007 GCF_004010195.1 Chiloscyllium plagiosum | reverse complement strand
TCCAAGTGCGGCCGCACCAGAGTTTTGTACAGCTGTAGCATAACCTCATGGTTCCGGAACTCGATCCCTCAATAAAAGCTAAAACACTCTATGCCTTCTTAACAACCCTGTCAACCTGGGTGGCAACTTTCAAGGATCTGTGTACCTGACACCGAGATCTCTCTGCTCATCTGCACTACCAAGAATCTTACCATTAGCCCAGTACTTTGCATTCCGGTTACTCCGACCCAAGTGAATCACCTCACACTTGTCTGCATTAAACTTGATTTGCCACCTCTCAGCCCAGCTCTGCAGCTTATCTCTGTCTCTCTGTAACCTACAACATCCTTCGTCACTATCCACAACTCCACTGACCTTAGTGTTGCCTGCAAATTTACTAACCCACCCTTCTACGCCCTCATCCAGGTCGTTTATAAAAATGACAAACAGCAGTGGACCCAACACCGGCCCTTGCAGTACGCTACTAGTAACTGGACTCCAGGTTGAATATTCTAGGAGAAAGTGTGGACTGCAAATGCTGGAGATCAGAGCTGAAAATGTGTTGCTGGAAAAGCGCAGCAGGTCAGGCAGCATCCAAGGAGCAGGAGAATCGATGTTTCGGGCAAGAGCCCTTCTTCAGGATTCCTGAAGAAGGGCTCATGCCTGAAACGTCGATTCTCCTGCTCCTTGGATGCTGCCTGACCTGCTGCGCTTTTCCAGCAACACATTTTCAGCTCCAGGATGAATATTTCCCATCAACCCACCACCCTCTGTCTTCTTTCAGCAAGCTAATTACTGATCCCAAATGCTATATCTCCCACAATCACATTCCTCCACATTTTGTACAGTAGCCTACTGTGGGGAACCTTATCGAACACCTTGCTGAAATCCATATATACCACATCAACCGGTTTACTCTCATCTACCTGTTTGGTCACCTTCTCAAAGAAATGTATGTATGCAGCATAGTGCATTGTTAGTTGAAATCATTGGAAAATAAAATATTGTATTATAGTCATACAGCGTGGAAATAGAGTCAGACCAACTCGTCCATACCAACCATGTTTCCACATATTACTTCTTTTAAATATAATGTTTAATGTAAAATATTTTTAAAAATAATCTGTAGTACTAGATTTATTAGGCTCCATCTAGTGGCGTATGTTGGGTCAATGCAGGTCGCTGTAGTCCATGACAACTGATACTGATCAAAGTCTGTCACTAGGTGGAACCTATAACATCAGCAGAAGAGCTCAAGAACAGACTCTGAGGACAAAGAGTGATGGGAGGCAAGGATGACAAGCAGTGCTAGGTAAAAACAATGACTGCAGATACTGGAAACCAGATTCTGGATTAGTGGTGCTGGAAGAGCACAGCAGTTCAGGCAGCATCCGAGGAGCAGTAAAATCGACGTTTCGGGCAAACGCCCTTCATCAGGAATAAAGGCAGAGATCCTGAAGCATGGAGAGATAAGCTAGAGGAGGGTGAGGGTGGGGAGAAAGTAGCATAGAGTACAATAGGTGAGTGGGGGAGGGGATGAAGGTGATAGGTCAGGGAGGAGGGTGGAGTGGATAAGTGGAAAAGAAGATAGGCAGGTAGGACAAATCCGGACAAGTCATGGGGAGAGTGCTGAGCTGAAAGTTTGGAACTAGAGTGAAGTGGGGGAAGGGGAAATAAGGAAACTGGTGAAGTCCACATTGATGCCCTGGGGTTGAAGTGTTCCGAGGCGGAAGATGAGGCGTTCTTCCTCCAGGCGTCTGGTGGTGAGGGAGCGGCGGTGAAGGAGGCCCAGGACCTCCATGTCCTCGGCAGAGTGGGAGGAGGAGTTGAAATGTTCGGCCACAGGGCGGTGTTGTGGTTGATTGGTGCGGGTGTCCTGGAGATGTTAGTGCTGTGTGGTAACAGGAAGAAGAGGGCAAGATGGAAAAGCAGCAAGAAAGGTTATTTGTGCACACAGGCCACAAAATAAATCTTGGCAAATTATGTTCTGGAATTGATGGTGTTTAATGGATATATATTGACACTATTGAATGTTAAGGTGAAACAACGTTATATTTGACATTAAGTAGGGATTTACTGTGTGACTTTAAACAAACCATGGGGCTTTCTTGGATTTCAGTTACTTTAGACTTCACAGAATCCCGACAGTGTGGAATAAGACTATATGATCCAACAAGTCCACATTGACTCTCCAAAGAGAATCCCACCCAAACTAACCTCCCTATCCCTGTAACCCTGCATTTCCCATGGCTAATCAACCTAATTTACACGTAGCGAGTTTGGAGAAGATTTGTAGCTCAGGTTGAGATTCTGGGTATAAGTTTGCTCGCCAAGCTGGAAGGTTCGTTTTCAGATGTTTTATCACCATACTAGGTAACACTGTCAGTGAGCACTTGGTAAAGCACTGGCTGAGTAACATGAGTACCTGCCACGTACATGGTGGGAGGTGTCCCCACGTGTCATGGTGGTATCCATGTCCACACTCTGACACGTCTTGCAGTGCCTACCATAACAGGGTTGTATGTAGTCCTGAAAGCCGGACAGCTTGCTGCGAACAATGATTTGTTTGAGGTTTGGCGGTTGTTTAAAGGCAAGCAGTGGAGGTGTGGGGAAGGTCTTGGCGAGGTGCTCATCCTCATTGATAATGTGTTGTAGGCCACAAAGAACATGGCGTAGTTTTTCAGCTCCTGGGAAGTACTGTCAACGAAGGGTACCCTGTTGGTTGCAGTACGTGTCTGTCTCCTGAGGAGGTCATTACGGTTCCTTGCTGTGGTACATCGGAACTGGTGGTCGATGAGTTGAGTATCGTACCCCATTCTTATGAGGGCATCCCTGAGTACTTCCAGGTGCCCGTCATGTTCCTCCTCATCTGAGCAGATCCGGTGTACGTGTAGGGTTTGTCCACAGGGGATGGCTGCTTTAATATGTTTTGGATGGAAGCTGGAGAGCTGTAGCAATGTGAGGTTGTCAGTGGGTTTGCGGTAGAATGTGGTGCTGAGGTGTCCATCCTTGATGGAAATGCATGTGTTCAAGGATGAGACAGATAGTCGAGAGTAGTCCATGCTGAGATGAAACTTGTTGATATCATTGTGTGGTTTTATCAGTGACGGGTCCAGAGGAAGAAAATGCTGTCAATGTACCTGGTGTATAAGGTTGGTTGGAGATCCTGCGTCAAGAAGAAGTCTTGTTCAAACCTGTGCATGAAGATGTTGGCATATTGGGGTGCAAATTTGGTCCCCATGGCTGAGCAGAGGCTGATAGATAAGTTCCATACTCATAGGGAGGGCCTCAACTGGGATCTTGGGTTCATGTCACACTACAGATGACCACCATTGCACTACACACACACACACACATACACACTCCTATACACACACAGACACACATATACTCAGATACGCACACACACTCTCACAGGTATCCTCTCAGAGACTTAGACCACTCTACACTCATGCGCACACATATACACTCTCACAGACACTCACAACTCCCCATCCCAGATACGCACACAAACACACATGCACCCCCTCGCAGACTTAAGACACTCTACACTCACTACACACACATATACACTCTCTCTCACACTCACAACCCCCGAGCCAAACAGACACACACACAGACAGACACAAAGACCCACATGCGCACATATATTTTGTGGGGTGAATTTGTACTTGCAGAGTTACATTGTACTTTGCTCAAAAGCTGCATGAATTCATGTAAAACTCTGTTATCTCACTTTTTAGATTAGAATCAATCTGAACCTCATGGCATAGACAGAGAACACAGGGGCTAACACCTTCAACATATTGTCTAGCTAACACCAATTGTTACAGTTAACCTGAGACTGCAACTTTTAAAAAAAGGTTTTGTGATTTACACATGAAAGAAGTGAAACTATCATGGTATTCGAACAGATGAAAGCCTCAACAGACCAGGTATTTTTCAATGTATAATTTCAGTTACATCACACTGTAAATTTTTGCTATAAATTCTGTGTTAGGATTGAGCCCTCCACTATCACCTGATGAAGGAGCGTCACTCCGAAAGCTAGTGTGCTTCCAATTAAACCTGTTGGACTATAACCTGGTGTTGTGTGATTTTTAACTAAGGAAACCGGTACTACCTAAACGTCTTAAATACAAACCTTCCCTTAACATCCCACTAGCCAAAAGAATAGCAGAGCAAAATGGCCGCAGAATGCTTAGAGAAATGATTAACGATGCCCACAACAGACTCTGTAAATACAACCAGAGAATTTTGCGCCAAAAGACTTTACTCACTAATGCAACAGTCCATGAATGGACAGACATAGTAGAATGAGCCATTGACATTAGATAGCGACAAACACAGAAAATGAAAAAAAACTAGACCAGAAAAAACTCGACAAACTCACACAGAATAACAACACAGACAACACAGAAGCATGGGTAAAAAGCTTATCTGACCGACCCTTAACAGACACTGAAATAAACCATCTTAATAAGAGTATTAAATTACAACTTCCAGAATATGAATTTGGAAGATTTCTTAGCAGCATTAGAACAACACTGAAAGCCAACAAACTCGCAGAAAAAAACCCAGCAATCCATCAGACAGACAGTCGCACCAACATTATGCAGGAAAAAGGAAAAAAACACACTCAATACACAAGAAAGGAAAGCACTAGAAGGACTCAAAAAAGATAAAAACATTGTTATCCTACCTGCAGACAAAGGACATTTGATAGTCATCTTAAACTGAATAAACTGCTTGCAGATACCAATACTTAACAACAGATGGCGATAGACCTGACTCCACATCTGGAGAAGAGAATCACAGCCCTACTCAAACAACTCCAGAAATCTAGAGAATTGAACAAGACAGACTTCCAGAAAATGACACCAGACGAATCTAACACAGCATGCTTCTAAGGATTACCCAAAATTTACAAACCAGGACCCCCCCTCAGACCCATAGTCTCGCTACGTGGAACTACACCAAAGATTAAACACTTAGTAGAGGACTCATGCCTCCGCATTCACTCCACCCAAGAATTCCTGAACACCATCAAAGACACCAAGATAGAAGAGGATGAAGTAAAAGTTTTCTTTGATGTAACAGCCCTGTTCAAATCCAGCAACATCAACCTGGCCAAAGAAATGCTGACTACTGTTAGAAGAACCAAACTCCACCAACTTCATCAGCAAAGACATCATCAAGCTAGTGGACCTATGCCTTACCAACAACTTCACTTGCAGAAACAAAACCTACAAACAAACCAATGGAACACTCATGGGATCTCTGATATCAGGATTCTTAGCAGAGGCAGTAATGCAGAGACTCGAACAAACAGCTCTGCCAACCATTTAACCCAAACTTTGGGTCCACTACTTGGACGACACTTTTGCCATCACTAAACAAAACAAATTAGAGGAATCTTTCAAGACCATCAATTATATCTTAGTGGCATAACATTCACAAAAGAGAAGGAAAACAACAACAAACTGTCACTCCTAGATGTCACAGTAGAGCAAACAGCCAAAGGGGAACTTCAAACCAGCATCTACAGGAAAACAACACATAAGGACCAAAAACTAAACTACAGAAGCAATCATTCCCAACACCAACAGACAAAGCTGCATTCAAACATTATTTCAACAAACCACCACACAATGCAGCACAGTAGAACTAAGAAAGCTGAGGAAAATGACCTATATAGCATATTCAAAAATGAATGGGTACCCAATGAACACAGTCCGCCGATTTCTCAGCAACAAACCCAAACAAGCAGACAAAACCCGCCCAGAAATCCTAGCCACTCACCTCTACATCAAAGACATCTCAGAAATGACTGCCAGACTACTCAGAGCTATTGGCATCATGGTAGCCCACAAAGCCACCAACACACTAAAACATCAGCTAATGAACGTAAAAGACCCTATATAGACAACAAACAAAACGAACATCATTTACAAAATATCTTGCAAGAATGTAACAGACACTACACTGGACAAACAGGCAGAAAACTAGCCATGAGCCACATGAACATCAACTAGCCACAAAAAGACATGACTCACTATCACTAGTATTCTAGTGATACAAATGAGGAAGGGCACCACTTCACTGGGACAACACATCCATCCTAGGACAAGCCAAACAAAGATGCACATGAGAATTTCTAGAAGCATGGCATTCCAACCGGAACTGTATCAACTGCTATGGACTAGGCCAGACCACTCAAAACATTCTTAAGCAGGCAGCCCAGATCATAACTTTTCAATTTGTTTTGGTAAGTGTACAGTGAAAATTACCCAAATTAAGTTAGCTAGGTTGACCACTAGATTTTAAAACAGACAAACACCTATTCACAAAATTACACAATGAAACACAAAGAACAGAATAAAGAGCCCCTACAGAACTCACCCTATCCAACTAGACTTCATTTTGCTGTTCCGAATATCCATAACAGTCCCAATAAGCAAACTCCCTTTAAATACCAGTATAAATGGAACACATGCTTACAGGTTGAAGTTGAAGGGCAGAAAGAGAGAGAGAGAAAGCTTCCACACAGCTCCCTGTTGAACTCTTCACCAGCTCAAAACTGAACTAAACTGCTCAGATCAGCTAGAGAGCTGACCACTCCCCTTTCATTACGTAGGTGACTTCTAAATCGTGACCACTTTGGCCTGAAGTCTCATCTGTTTACATGTAAACAAAAGGCCTCACAATCTCCTTTTAATCTCTGTATGAAACCAGACTGATCGGAGCCCAGCCCGGTTTATTGACCCTCTGAAAAAAAATCAAGGACAGAGTCTCCTTGAGCCAAGGAACAGCTTTTAGATAAAAAAAGGGACGAGCTTTGTGACACTTCATTTTTAATCCTTCGAAACCCGATTAATAGTCTAAACACACATATACACTTTATTAACTATAAACATGCAAATATGCACAACCACATGCAAAATTAGACCATGGTACACCCAACACCGAATGCCCCTGTATCTCATTTGAGTCTTGATAACACATCGGCAATCAGGTTTTCGCGACCTGCCTCATGCATAATTGTCAAATTGAATGTCTGCAACAACAAGCTCCACCTAAACATTCTGGCATTTTCGTCTTTAAATATTTCCACAAATGTCAATGGGTTGTGATCAGCGTATGTGATTGTCTCAGATGCATTGTTGGTAATATAAACACTGAAATGTTGTCATGCCAACACCAGGCTTGAAGTCTCTTTCTCCATCATTGAATATTTCTGTTGATGAACGTTCAATGTTGTGGAGAAAATATAGAGAACCACCAGGAGACGCAGAGAGTTCTTCAAGAAGTAGGTCTTTTATTTGCAAACAAAAAACCGTGACACTGAGACAGATTCTCGAATGCCCCCGAAACTCAGGGTCTGTGGATTTTTATATTTTTTTATTATGTTTCTGTTAGCTTATCAGCATGTCCAACTATATTAATCAAAGTACCTCACTCTAGCTACACAATAAACCAGTGATGTTAGTTCTCATTATCTCTTTAGTTGTACATTCTACTTAATGTTATTCTAACGTAATGGTTAGATATTTATTGCTAACTGTGCTACAGTGATCTTCAATTGCAGACTAACCTATCATGATAGATATTTAGCTATTCCATCCGTTACAATAGTCTCCTGTCTCAAGCTGACTCTACTATTAATTAGTTATTTTAATGTAATGTCCCAAATATTTATGGTCCCAATCCTGTCATAATAAAACTTAACAGAGAAACTTGCTTTATTACTTGTGTTATCTCATCTCGCCATAGTGATCTTTCAGCCTTGACCTTTCTCTGCTAATTGGTGTAACAGCATTCCACTATTCTTATCCCATCCTGCCTTCCATAGACCACAGATTGCCAGTGGTTCTCATGCTTTAACCCTTCTCATGCTTTCATGTTCTTTATTTTCCATATCAACTTTCTGGAAAAATACCCAATGAGTCTTTTTATCCCCTCGTCATCCTCCTGCAGGGCCACCACACCGACACCCACATCACTGGCATTGATAGTCACCCTGAAAGGCTTCATGTAATCTGGTGTGGCTAATACTGGGGCAGTGGTTAACACAGTTTTCAGGCTGTCAAATGCTCTTTCAGTGTACAGTCAGCTGTCCACTGAAACTTTTTGCCCTTTTTTTAGTAATTCGGTGAGTGGAGTAGCTACACTGCTAAAGTTTGGCTCAACTTTTTGGTAAAATCCACTCAAACCCAGAAACTGTAGTACCGTTTTTTTTGTTGATGGTGTAGGAATTTCCCCACTTACAGAGGAACCTTGATTATCTGAATACCAATTATTTGAAAATCGGATTATCCGAAGGAAATCTCGAGGACCCGATAGAAACATTACATCAAAGATGTGTTTTAAACAGTGATCGCGTCTTTTGTTTACAGTGATTAAACAGGCACCATCTCCAAATGACTGACTGCCTGGCCTCTCTCTCTCTCCCCACACTTTCCCTGGAGTTCTACAGAAGGGTGTACCCTGAAACCCCCTTTCCAGATAATCTCTCCATCATTGTCCTGTACAGGGCAAATGTGGAACCTGTCAAAAAATTTCAGTAAGAAGCTGTGGTGTGTGTGCGCGCATGCGCTATTTGGAGATTTACCGCACAAAAACAGCAGCAGCAGCAGTCTTATTGTTGGTGTCCAGTCTGGCTGCTCTGGAGAGGGGGCAGGGGCAGTGTTGGAAGGAGGCGGGTGGGGGGTGGTGTTGTGGGGCAGGGCGCGGTTTCGGACGGGTTTGGGGTGTTGGACGGTGTCAGAGGGCAGGGTTGCGTGGGCGGTATTGGACGGGGTTGGGAGCGGGGTCTCGCGCGCTCTCTGCTGCTGCTAGTCCCCTGAACGGGAGCAGACTTTAAATCCTTGGAACCCCAGAGGACAGGCATTTATTCGATTAACCGAATAATCAATTATCCAAACGAAATAGTGCCCGCCCATCTCGTTTGGATAACTGTTGTTCCCTGTACTTTCATTTTTGCATCTTGTGGGACCATTTGTCCATGTCCAATATCATGCCCAGGAAGGTGACTTGGGTTTTGGCAAATTCACTTCTAGCTAGATTTACCACCAAGCCTGCCTTCCGAAGTCGATCAAACAAGTCCAATAAATGCTGTAAATGTTCCTTCCATGAGTCACTAAAAATCACCAGGTCATCAATGTACACCATACAGTTGGGCAACCCAGGAATGACCTTATTAGTCAGTCTCTGAAATGTGGCTGGAGTGTTTTTCATGCTTAATGGCATGATTTTGAACTGATACAGTCTATTTGGCATTACCAAAAACCGAAATTGCCTTTGCTCTCTCTGACAGAGCTATTTGCCAGTAGCCTCTGAGCAAGTCCAACTTAGAAACGTAAGTTGCTTGTCCCACTTTGTTGATACAGTCCTTCAACCGTGGAATTTGATATGCATCAGTCTTTGTACTGGTGTTGACTTTGCGATAGTACACACATAACTGGCTTTGGGTACCATCTGACTTTGGCACCATGACTATGGGTGAGCTCCAGTCACTGTAACTCACTTTGATTGTGCCATCTTGGAGCATCCGCTCTATCTTCTTCTGAACCTGTGCCAACTTTAGAGGGTTATGCCTATGAGGGTGTTGCTTAATCAGAACACCACCTTCTATATCTACGTAATGCACAATTAGTACTTTCCAGTTTGTTTCTGTATATCTCCCCATTTGATAGTAATAACTCTTTCAGGTCATTTTGATTTTCTCGTAGAAGGTAATTCAATAATTTAGTCCAATTTTTGACAACTTCCTCATTGTCCAATTTGATTTGAGGAATGTCCAATTCAGAATCCTCTGAACTTGGTTCTTCCTTCTATGCTATAATCATGAACACACCTTCTCCTCTTGCTTTCCTTCTCAATGAAAATATGTTTTGAGTATATTCACATGACACACTCTGAGATTTTTTTCCTGTCTGGAGTCCTTTTCAAGTACTTCACCTCATTTAATTTTCTCTTGATTTGATAAGGTCCACTAAACCTTGCTTTTAAAGGCCCACCTGTTACTGGAAGTAACACCAATACCTTATCCCCCCATTGCAAAATTGCAAATTTATGATTTCTTATTTGCTTCCTGTTTCATTGTATGCTGTGATACTTTTAAATGCTGTCTAGCCAACTATCCAGCTCTATTTAACCTTTCTCTAAAATTTGACATATAGGCCAAATGGGTGGTCATTGAATTCTGACTTATTCGTTTCTCTTGCTTCATACCCAAATATTAATTCAAATGGATTGAAGTTGGTCAATTCATTCGGTGCATCTCTGATCGCAAAAAGTACAAACAGGACTCCTTTATCCCAATCATCTGGATAATCCTGACCATAATCCTTCAACATGGTCTTTATGGTTCCGGAGCTCGATCCCTCTATTAATAGAAACTAAAACATTGTATGCCTTCTTAACAACCTTGTTAACCTGGGTGGCAACTTTCAAGGATCTGCGTACCTGGACACCAAGATCTCTCTGCTCATCTACACTACCAAGAATCTTACCATTAGCCCAGTACTTTGCATTCCGGTTATTCCAACCAAAGTGAATCACCTCACACTTGTCCACAGCAAACTCCATTTGCCACCTCTCAGCCCAGCTCTGCAGCTTATCTATGTCTCTCTGTAACCTACAACATCCTTCGTCACTATCCACAACTCCACCGACCTTAGTGTTGTCTGCAAATTTACTAACCCACCCTTCTACTCTTCTACAACAAGCTGACTTCTGTAGGCACAACATCGTGGGCCGAAGGGCCTATTCTGTGCTGTATTGTTCTATGTTCTATGTTCTATGTCCACTGACCTTGGTGTCGTCTGCAAACTTACTGACCCACCCTTCTACGCCCTCATCCAGGTCATTTATAAAAATGACGAACAGCAGTGGACCCAACACCGACCCTTGCGGTACACCACTAGTAACTGGACTCCAGAATGAACATTTCCCATCAACCACCACCAGTAATTGGATCAGTAATTGTCTTCTTTCAGCAAGCCAATTACTGATCCAAACTGCTATATCTGCCACAATCCCATTCCTCCACATTTTGTATAATAGCCTACTGTGGGGAACCTTATCGCACACCTTGCTGAAATCCATATGCACCACATCAACCGGTTTACTCTCATCTGGTCACCTTCTCAAAGAACTCAGTAACGTTTGCGACGCACGTCCTACCCTTCACAAAACCGTGCTGACTATCCCTAATCAAATTATTCTTTTCTAGATGATTATAAATCCTATCTCTCATAACCTTTTCCACAACTTTACCAACAACTGAAGTAAGTCTCACTGGTCTATAGTTACTAGGATTGTCTCTACTCCCCTTCTTGAACAGGGGAACCACATTTGCTATCCTCCAGTTTTCTGGCACTATTCCTGTAGACAATGACGATTTCAACAACTGAAGTAAGTCTCACTGGTCTATAATTACCAGGATTGTCTCTACTCCCCTTCTTAAACAGGGGAACCATATCCTCCAGTTTTCTGGCACTATTCCTGTAGACAATGACGATTTTAAAATCAATGCCAAAGGTTTGGCAATCTCCCTCCTGGCTTCCCAGAAGATTGTAGAATAAGTCCCAGCTGGCCCAGGGGACTTATGTATTTTCACACTCTGCAGGATTTCTAATACCTCTTCCTTGTGAATCTCAATCCCACCCCCAGTCTAGTAGCCTGCATCTCAGTATTCTCCTCGACAACATTGTCGTTTTCTAGAGTGAATACTGTCGAAAACTATTCATTTAGTGCTTCCTTTATCTCCTCTGACTCCACACACAACTTCCCACTACTATCCTTGATTGGCCATGATCTTACTCTCGTCATTCTTTTATTCCTTAAATACCTATAGAAAGCCTTAGGGTTTACCCTGATCCTATTCGCCAACAGCTTCTCATGTCTCCTCCTGGCTCTTCTGAGCTCTCTCTTTAGGTCTTTCCTGGCAACTTTGTAACCCTCAAGTGCCCTAACTGAGCCTTCACATCTCATCCTAACATAAGCCTTCTTCTTCCTCTTGACCAGAGAGTCCACTTCCTTCGTAAACCACGGCTCCCACGCTCTACAGTTTCCTCCCTGCCTGACAGGTACATACTTATCTAGGACACACAGTAGCTTTTCCTTGAATAAACTCCACATTTCTACTGTGCCCATCCCCTCCAGTTTCCTTCCCCATCCTATGCTTCCTAAACCTTGCCTAATCGCAACATAATTGCCTTTCCCCCAGCTGTAACTCTTGCCCAGTGGTATACATCTGTCCCTTTCTATCACTAAAATAAACAACAGAATTGTGATTGCTATCACCAAAGTGCTCACCTACTTCCAAGTCTAACAGCTGGCCAGGCTCATTACCTAGTACCAAATCTAATGTAGCTTCACCCTTGTTGGCCTGTGTACATACTGTGTCAGGAAGCCCTCCTGCACACACTGGACAAAAACTGACCCATCTATAGTACTCGTACTATACTGTTCCCAGTCAATATTTGGAAAGTTGAAGTCCCACATGACAACTACCCTGTCTCTCTCATTCCTATTGAGAATCATCTTTGCTATCCTTTCCTCTGCATCTCTGGAACTATTCGGAGGCCTATAGAAAACTCCCAACAGGGTGACCTCTCATTTCCTGTTTCTAACCTCAGCCCATACCACCTCAGTTGACGAGTCCCCAAACATCCTTTCTACAACTGCAATACTGTCCTTGACCAACAATTACACCCCTCCCCCT